>NC_133325.1:377756387-377839025 GCF_042186555.1 Aquarana catesbeiana
CAAAAACAGACACACACCTGGTAGTGATAAACAAATTGAATATATTATCACGGTTTAAAGCATATGGAAGCTTACAACACCGTTAAACCTTTCTGCAAAGAATTAATACATTAGAAAAGACAATCTTCGAAACTTAGCAACTGTAAATTTAGAAAAGGGGCAGTAATCTATATGCCCTTAACACAGACGCTGAGAGGGAGGAGAGAAGATCTGTCAACTTCTCAGCTCCTTCTGGGCCACAAGCACCATTGAAAGTGTAATGGAAATTTGTAAGTTCTGTATATAATTGTATTGTATTTTGTATGTATTGCACTCTGCCCTCACTGTGCACACGGCACTAATAATGTTTTCAGTAAATGTTTACATTCTTTTGAGTCCTGATTAGAATAAGCCTGCCTATGTAACGCCCCTTGTTACGATAAACCTACAATTGTAATATTAATGTGATACCTACGTAATCATGTGCATAAAAACCTTCAATTGCGTCATAATAAAGCAGAACAGTAATTTGGAAAGATGCTGAGCGTATCTTTTGTGTCTGTTCCCTACTGCAGTAGTTATTATTAATTTGGAACCACTAATCAATATGAGGATAGGAGTTGCCTATCATCAATTCAACCGAGTCAGCATGGCGAGCTTTGCCTTAGGAGGGGATTCCAGGTGACCCTGAGTATCCGAAACGAGGAGCTTGAGACGATCCGGGAATTTCTGATAATCAGCCGGCTGAGGTAAGCCTTTTGCTTACATTTGAGTTATCAGACTTCCTTGATCGGTAAGGCATTTTCGGGACAAAGGGTACCTATTTTACTCCCCTTAATCGAACTGTATTGATTGGTGGTTATATGTTATGTTGTCCCTGTCTATTGTCCATCGGAGTGTTATAAATAAGAAAGGGAAGAATAGTACTGTTCACAGGTATATGTAGTACATCTGCTAGATAAAGTAGTTTAGAGGCAAGAGGGTATAGGCACACGTAGAGAAGACTGGCCAGTCATTATGGGCATTGAATTAAGTAAGGGAATGAAGGGTAAGAGACCCTCAAAAATGCCCAGCGCAAGAGGAGCGCTACATATGAACCAAAGGTGCGGTTCTGCCTATACTGAGCCCCTAGATTAATGGTTAGAGTGGGCAGGGATCCACAATGGGTAACTGGGTTACCAAAGTCCACAGGGACTAAGAATCGTGCAGAGTAAATAGCTAAAGAAACAGTTATCTATGTGAGCAGGATGGATCAAGGGTGACATTAGAACTAGACAGAAAGGGACATTTTCATGTTAAGTTGTGGGATGAATTTGGGATCAGGCACTACAACTAGTAAAAGTCAGAAACAGAGAAATGAGAGGTAAAACAGAATACTTTATATGTTGTCAGAGAGGGAAGATGGGACGAGCACTGTGGCTCCCCATCTGATCATAGAATCATAGAAGCTAGATATAAAAGTTATTTAAACAAAATAAGGAAAGCAGAATTTAGGCAGGGAAATATTAAAGAGTTAAAAGAAAGTGAGAGAATGATATGCATGTGTTGTGTACAAATGGGAAAAATGTAAGCGATTTTAGAGAGATATTGGTGTGTGTGTGCGAATGCTGGGACCTTTAGTTCTATTGCTTGTGTGTGTCATGTACGCAGATGTGACCCCCTCCTTTGTGCTCTCATGAAAGAAATGTGGCTGGGATGAGAGGTTAGTGATAAGCTGGAAGGACATCATGCCAATTCCAGTTTTTTAGACAAAACATTTATAACAAAATGTGCCGGGTTAACGAATCTAATGGTAAACAATGTGATCACAATTATTTTGAATCTGTTTTCCAAACATGGTAAAATGAAGGTTACATTTAACCGTGTATTACACAAATTGAATATCCTTTGATAGTGGAAACAGTGCATTTAAAAAAGGGAAATTAAGTAAAATTAAGTAGTAATGAGTATTAATTTCTAATATGAGTTTAACAATTTTAACAATAATATAGATATATTGAAACTGGTTTAGACAACCTTTGGTTGGAAATGAAGTCCAGGTTAATGGGGAAATTTGTAATGAATGAGATTAGTTTAGATTAAGATAACAATTTTGTAATTTTACATTTATACAATATGCCCTTATTGAGAGAAAAAAAAAGATTAAGATGAGGTTGTTATTTTGAATAAAGCTGCCATAATATTTAACAAAGCCAAGATGGATGGAATACATAAGAAGTTTTTCTACAAAAATGATATTGTAAGGTTTTTGATGAAAACTTGATGTGCGGTCCATGATGTAAGAGTAATATTAAATAAAATTTAAATATAACAGACCCATCACATCAAGTCCACACACCCTGTTAGGATAGATGCCGCCTGCAGCCAGTTGTTTTATAGTTTTTGATGCTTTCTGGTCCATCATACAGATTCTTGGTCCTTTTGTTTTTATTTATTTTTATTTTTGAAATCCAAAGCAGAATGTGTGGATTGTGAAATGATGTGCCCATTTTTCTTGTAAGTGAAGTGGTATAAGCAGAAGAATAGTTTGGATTTATGGGCATCTCTCCATGACCGCAGGGTATTGTTATCATTTATTATAATATTGCCAGGAAGAAGTTGTCTTTTGAAACATGAAACTGGAGTTCTTACACAAACAGTGTGATAGAAAACAAGCCATTGTAATATATTTATGCAAGCTGGACCCAGTAATGAAGGGTTCACCCCGATATATCAGAGCTGTAGCTTTTATGCAAAGGTGCTATTAGACAAAGTTAGATATTGTTTTGGTCAATGGTCCGACATTCTGTGCAGCAAATTTACAGCTAACTAAATGTTTGTCTAATGAAAGGTTTAAAATATGAGTTTGTTTATGTACAAATCTAACAATGAAAAATGCGTACATTTATTCAAAAGAAAGGAAAAGACGCATGTGTTAAATTGATGACATAGGAATCAGCTGCTGTGAGCCCAGTGCAGGACACACTCCCTGAAGACCCAGATATTACATTTTTTGTAGATTTGAGTATGCAGTTTATCACCCAGAAGGATACTCTGTATTCAAAGTCATTGGATCCTTTTTCCCCAGCTCAAGAAGCAGAGCTCCATGTTTTAGCAAAGCCTGTGAGCTATAAAAAGAGTGTATATTTATATAGGTAGTCGAGATATAGAGAGCTTTTGGTTCCATTTGAAGGGCCAGAAGTTTGTTTTTACTTCGGCAGGTAAACCAATAAAGCATGCCAAGTTAATTTGATTGGCTGTTTTCAGCCTTCCAGCTTCTTGCTGAGGTAGCCATATTAACTTTCACACATGGAAACAGACCAGGTGACTCTAAGGATGCTGCATTTACAGCCCCGGACACTTGATGGGTCTGTGCAACTCACAGATTCCACCCTAGTTCTGGCCCAGTATAGCTGGGATTAATAATTCAACTTTAAGGACCCCAGAACGAGAAGAACAAGTGGTCCACAGGGGGCAACTTCTTATGAAACAGGACTTTGGAAAAGGTGATCATTTATGTCTGCCAGCCACTCTTTTCCCTTCAGCTTGACACATGGACCGTGTCATCAGTCACAAGCAGTTATGGCTGCCTTAGTAAATGAGCGTGGGATAGAGCCAGGGTTCACCACAGTTGTTTTTATAACACACCACTTCTTGTTTTACCTGTTACCAAAGGTGTTACCAAAAGCTGAACATCCCTCCCAGAGATTACAAAAAAGATATATCCAGATGCCCAAGTCAGGATCTTACGAGTATGCATTTTGTCTGTATGGACATGTTTTTTGGATGTCCAGTGGCAAATGCTACTGCAAAGGCCACAGTAAAAAGTGTTATCAGAAGTAGTTTGTAAATATAGAGTGCAGAAAGTACAGAGAGTAACAAAAGAAATCATTTTTTATAGGAGAGTCCTTACTAGAAGTTTTGAGGTTTTATTTTTACACCCCTTACTGTCTACAATGTAGCGGACAAAGTAGAGTAAGAAACTAGAAAACTTTTGCCTGAATGTTTTCTTATATTTTATGAAGCCCCTAAGGGGGATATTGGACTCTCTCCCTATGAGATTTTGTTTGGGAGTGTGTTACTCACTTGCTTATATTTTGTCTCAGCAGCTGAAGTCCTCCATTCGGATCTCACGGAGAATGCTGATGATCTTTTAAGGTTTTTTACAAACTCATTTATGTGTTTTCTCCCTAATTCCAGATCCTAAAAGTTTGGAAGGATCTAAAACTAAAGCCAGGTGACTTTTGGATTGTTAAGAGACATTTATATATAAGGAAATGTTTGGAGACTCAATACAGCATCTATTTCATGTACAGTTTTTGCAAAACTTGAAGGAAAAGTCACCTGGATCCACACCAGACACTGCAAAAATGACTAAATTAAAGAAATATCTGTGTTTGATTTGTTTCCCTCTTGTGATCACAGTCTAGGGTACTTTTTGATTAAATTACTTTAATTGTAAGGGATATATATATATATTTGAAAAGTAGTTTAGCCATGTTGAAGTCATATCTTGTCTTTTGTACGTCTTCCATTTTATGTAGAATTGTCTGTGTTTACATATGCTGATAAGTCAGCATGCCAACAATTAAGCTAGAAGGCCATTCTGGCCACAGGAGTGTACAGCCAGTACTCTGTAAATATGTCTTATCAATCATTTGTTTTTCACAATGAAAAGTCATTTGGTAATGAAAAAGTTGCTCAGCTATTATTTTCTCCACAATGGAGTTTTTTTTTTTTTGCCTCTTTGGCCAGGACTACCTCCACCTAAGCGTGTGGAGGTTCCAGGTTAAAGGTGATAGCAGGTATGGTTAGTGATCAAAATATTGATCAAAAGAGGGGAGACTGTAATGGAAATTTGTAAGTTCTGTATATAATTGTATTGTATTTTGTATGTATTGCACTCTGCCCTCACTGTGCACACGGCACTAATAATGTTTTCAGTAAATGTTTACATTCTTTTGAGTCCTGATTAGAATAAGCCTGCCTATGTAACGCCCCTTGTTACGATAAACCTACAATTGTAATATTAATGTGATACCTACGTAATCATGTGCATAAAAACCTTCAATTGCGTCATAATAAAGCAGAACAGTAATTTGGAAAGATGCTGAGCGTATCTTTTGTGTCTGTTCCCTACTGCAGTAGTTATTATTAATTTGGAACCACTAATCAATATGAGGATAGGAGTTGCCTATCATCAATTCAACCGAGTCAAAAGTAACTACACAAAAAGAAGAAATGGGTTAACAAGTACAGGAAGCACAATTCTGTAAGGGGAGGGGGATCCTGGGTTGAAGAGTACTAGTATCTTCTGCTAGCAAACGTTGGGGACCTTTGAAAAGAAAGTAGGTTTAATCAAGCAAAGTGAGACAGTAATCCTCTAGGAAATTCCATTAAGTAGTGGTTGGTAAGAACAGAATGGCTAAAAGTGGTAGCTCCAAACATGCATCCTCTGACACTAGAAAAGGAAATAGGTGCCGTGTCTGTATTGTGTTCGGAAGGACGTTTTGGGTTTTCGCCCGCTCACCAATCCTCTGTGTGATGGAAATTCCAAATGCTGGTTCAGGCTCCTAGCAATGTTGTAAGGCATCAGATCACCTCCTGTTAGTCGATCAGGATGGCTGGTAGCTAAACTGGCACGGTGACCGGACAGTGGCCGACTGAACACCTGGATGGATATGGCGATCCCTGAAGCGGTGTGGATTGTCTCTGCTGGGTGGCACTGGGTTGCTGAGCAGGGTGCCTGGGCTGAACGGTGGTGAACCATGTAGTTGTCAGTGTTCCTGGCTCCCCTCAGCCTCCTGTCAGCACTCTCACAGTAGTCTCAGGAAAAGCGTGGCTAGCAGGTGCCGCTAGACAGTGTGGCTCTTTCTTCTTCTTTCAGCTGAAGTTTCACCACACAGTCCTGTCACCTCTCCTCCACTCTCTCTTCTTCTGCTGACAGAACTCTCTGTAGTTCTGTGTGGAAATCTGTCTTTTTCTCTTTCAATTACTTCAGCACTTCCCTCTCTTCAGTCTCCTGTCAGCACTCTCTCTGTAGTGCTGTGTGGAAAACCTGTCTCTCTCTCTCTTTCCCATCACCTCCACACTTCCCTCTCTTCCATCACCTCAGCACTTCCTGAAACTCCCCTTTTTCCCAGTGTGCTCTGTGTCTCTGAGTTCTCTGGAAGGACAAGTCAGCACCTCTCTGTCTCCACCTTGTGGCCAAAAGGAGAAATTGCATTACAACATACCTGCTACACAGGGAAACGGAGCGTTTAGCACGTGTTACAAACACTATCACAAACAAGACACTGAGGGTTTGACTGGTTTAAAACAGGCTTGGTCTCCACCAAGAGGCTGGCTATATCAATCATCCTGCAGTCGCATAGTCAGACAGGGAAAGTGCAGCTCAGGCAAAGCAAGGATGATGGAATGAGACTAGCATCTGTCATGGAACAGGAGCATTACTCCTGACACTCTCATGTGAGTTAATCTGAGTGCTACAAGGTCATAGAGCTGTCCAAATTTAATGCTGAAGTTTACCTAAGATGTGTTTTCTTTACATCATAAGAGCCTGCTAATATAGAGTAAATTCAACACGAGCAATTGTATCTCCATAGAGTGTTAACTCTGATGTTTTCCCTTTTAAAATCCACTTATAAAGACCTCTATTATTCTCTGTGCACTCATCAATTATTTGTTGCACAAAGTGGTGCTGCATAAAAAATTAAAATATTATTTTCATTATTACCAGCTAACCTCTGTGTTCTAATTTTTTTACTCTTAATCTAAGCTGTTGTATACAAGACGGATTGTTAGACTAATTATGTCTGAGTTGGTGACACTGCACCATAAGGTCCCACAACATGTAATTTGCCATAATTGAAGAAACCACTTAACACATGTTAGGAATAAAGTAAAATAATGAACAGGTTAAAGTTCTGCTGATGTATAAATATTACTGCCCACAGGAAGGTGAGACTTTCATTAATAACTTAACCTTTGGGTCATATGTTCAGATCCTGTCATCTAGTAAAAGTGTATTGTTCCTGTCATCAAAATCAGAAAGCGTTCTTTGTTATTAGTTATCATGAACATATTTCATTCTTTGAAAAATGTTTGATTTGGTTGCACAGGGACAATTAAGCAAAGTTCTGATTTATCATCCTTGTAAACTCAGCAAAATGTGTCAATAGCCTGAAAGCATCCCTCCCCATTAATTGTGTCTATTAGCTATGTATAGATCTACTTCTTTCTTTAACCATGCTACACACATCTATGAACAATCATCTGTTTTACATCATGATACATAACATGAGTCATTTTGCAATAAGCTGATAACTCAGTATAATATTTTATTTTAAAATAAATATAGAATCAACAAATTCCTGGTCTTTGAGGTGGCTCTAGTTATAAAAAAAACAAATAAAAAAAAAGGTCAAGTGGTTGTTTTTTTACCCAGAACCGATATGATAGAAGCTAATACTATAAAAGTTAAAAATCTTTATTTGTTGTATCAATCAGAAAATCATGCAAAGATTATACAAAATACACTCACAGATCTGGATTTTTCTGTTGGTTACATTCAAAGAAAACCATGGAGATTTAAGAACAGAAGGGAAAGAAAACCAATTTTCTTGTGTTTACCATGCCTAAAGCATGCTCTTGGCTTTTGGTGCCAATAATGACTCCCCTAGAAACTGAAATCGGCCTGTCCAGGACTAATTACACCATTGGAACTATTATGCCCCGTACACACGGTCGGATTTTCCGACGGAAAATGTGTGATAGGACCTTGTTGTCGGAAATTCCGACCGTGTGTAGGCTCCATCACACATTTTCCATCTGATTTTCCGACACACAAAGTTTGAGAGCAGGCTATAAAATTTTTCGACAACAAAATCCTTTGTCGGAATTTCCGATCGTGTGTACACAAATCCGACGCACAAAGTGCCACACATGCTCAGAATAAATAAAGAGATGAAGGCTATTGGCTACTGCCCCGTTTAGAGTCCCAACATACGTGTTTTACGTCACCGCATTCAGAACGATCTGATTTTCCGACAACTTTGTGTGACCGTGTGTATGCAAGACAAGTTTGAGCCAACATCCGTCGGAAAAAATCCTAGGATTTTGTTGTCGGAATGTCCGATCAATGTCTGACTGTGTGTACAGGGCATTAGAGTGATTGATATGCCTACAAGAGAGACTGTGAGAAGCAATCAATTGCAATTAAATAAGTAGTTTTAGATGGTCTATATGGTTCTTTTGTGAGTAGAATTCTAAGGGCATGGATGTATTTGAAACCATGATTGCCAACTATCCATGCCAACTATCCAAGACAATTCCAAGATTTAGAGATCAGCTTTTTGGTGTTTACCTGGTTTCTAATATGTTATACTTAGTTATAGTCAATAAATGTTCTTGGAATATAGGTTTATATTAGACTATTATGGACAGTAAAGATTCGCTAAGTGCATAAAAATCTAGCATTGAACCAAAAGCAAAATGCGGATATGCAACTACTAAGCAGATCTGCAAACCCGGAAATTATAAGGAAGAGAAGGCTAAGGGCATGACACATTTACTTAGAGTTTGAATTCAGGGCGCATTTATAAAAAAAAAGAGAGAAAATAATATTCTCTATAAATGTGGAGAACTTAGATTTTAATGTATGCACTGTCACAAAACAATATATATATATATATATATATATATATATATATATATATATATATATATATATATATATATATATATATATATATATATATATATATATATATATATATATATATATATATACACACACACACACACACAAGGCTACCAGTATGGCAAACATATGGTATTAAAGAGGACCAGTACTATGGAAGCTGTGTTTAAAAAAGGCAAGCAAAAGTCAAAGAAATGGTCACCAGTATTGTCCGTAGGCTCTCTGCTCCTGATATTTTCTTCATATGTAACTTAAAATGCTTTGTTCCATAATGTATCTCTAATGTTGAGGCATCAATCTTAGAGAAGCAGGGCTTTCCTTCCCTTAGCCAAATCTGTCCCTTGATGGCTGATAGGGCAGTATTCAAGAAGCCGTGGGTTCAGAAAGCACAGATCCATTGAGTGAATAAAGTAGAAACATAAAGACCTTTGCACCACAGCTCTTCGAGTACAGTGTCCTCTCCAGCAAGCAGAACAGTGCCATCACCAAATTTCACTATAAGGCCTCATGCACACTGGACGTTAAAATAACATTATAAAAATGCCAGTAGTTTTGCAGTGAGTTTTTCAACGTTTTTAACATTTTTGCAATAATGTTTTTTCGTGTTTTTTTCTGCGTAAGCGGTTTTTAGCGTTTTTCTTTTTTCAATGAATCAAAAACACTAAAAGCTAGTGAGCCGTGTTTATTGGTGTTCATCACCATTTTTTGACGTTAAAGCATTTTTACAGCTGAAAACAGCTGAAAAACTCCTCTTAGAACCCACTCGTTTTGGGTTTTTTTTAAAGCCAAAAAATGCCCCAGCCAAAAACTGCTGATAACAGCCTACGTGTGCATGGTCACATAGGATAACATGATGGGGAGTTTATTGACTGTAGAAAAAAATGTCTGAAGCCAAAAACAGCTGCTGTAAAAACATCCAAAAACATCCAGTGTGCATGAGGCCTGATACTGATGAGACTAGCAGTCAGAGGCAGCAGTGCCCTAGAACAGTGGTTCTCAACTCCAGTCCTTGGGACCCAATAACATGCCAGGTTTGCAAGATAACTGAAATATATCACAGGTGATATCATTTGCTACTCAGTGATTGCAGTATTCTAGTCTGCATCTCCCCAAGGTAATGCTTAAAATCTGGCCTGTTGGTGGGTCCTGAGGACTGGAGTTGAGAACCACTGCCCTAGAAGATCTCACACTGCAGATATACAAATGTGTGAAAAAATCAGCGCCACCCTAAATTAATCAAGTGCACACTTTAAGTGAAATCAATACACTATATATATATATATATATATATATATATATATATATATATATATATATATATATATATATATATATATATATATATATATATATATATATATGTGCATGTGTACCAAAAGACACACACACAGTGCAGCGCTACTACAGTGATAATTCAATGCTATACTTAGTGCTATGTATACATGCAATAAAATTCAAATTCATTAAAAAAATTAAAAAAAAAAAACATAATAAATGTCCATTCAGAGGTCGATACATGTGCAGAGGAGAGGATCCGAGCCTTTGATGTTGCGCAGCCACGGTGGTGAGCGAGCGGACGCTCTCAATACATGTAACAAGCGATTTTTGATTTTATATCTAGTAAGTGTCATCTTTTAGCGAGGTTTTAAATAAAAAAGTTTTATAGCAGAGAGCACTATGTGGGCTGTGTTTTTGATTACATGATACATGAGTCCCTTGAAGTGGAGGAACAGCTGAATAATCTCGGAGATCAACCCCCTATCTGTGAGGGATACATTGGGTGGAGTGGAGATTGTGAAAGGGAGAAATTGAACAGCTGAGTCCTGAGCGAAAAAAAAGACGTTTGGGGAGTGAAAATAAAGAGTTCATTTGAGTCTTCCTGACTCATCCTTGAGGTGAGCAGATTAAATAGCTGGTGGTGGTTTGCACAAGCAATAAGAATTATTGAGAAGCACGGTGATATGATAATAACACTGGAGCACTACTGTCAAGATTGATATTGATTTATGAGACATTTATTATACATTTTTTATGAATTTGAATTTTATTGCATGTATACATAGCACTAAGTATAGCATCGAATTATCACTGTAGTAGGCACTGTGTGTATGTGTGTGCGTCTTTTGGTATACATACAGATATATTTATATATATACTGCAGATATACAGCTACGAGGCTGCTGGAACAGGAGCTCTTAGACAAAGGAAGTGTTCTGCAACTTTGCAGTAGGAACCTAATGAAAGGGATGCTGTTGAGGAAACAAATACACTTTCTAAATATTTCCCTACAAGCTAGCAAATCTTTGAGTATTGCTCGACTTTAGGAAAATATTCTGTAAAAAATTGTTTCTGTTCTTATTTTTGCTAAAGACAAAGTCAGAGAAGGGTCAAAATAGTTAGTGTACTGATAGCACACATTTTGAAAACCTCTCTATCAACATTCCAAGTTCAATACCAGAAAGTAGCAACAGCAACAGCACTTTGAAGTATGTATCCATATTCAATTGTTAGTATGCAATTTATTTGCCATACACAGAACAGCTTAGCATCATTCATTTAAATTGGGCGCATACAAAAATCTAGCATTAAATAAAGAATTGGCTAAAGTTCTGCTTTAGGAAGATGAAAAAAAAACAACTAAGAAAATTTATATGGAATTGAAGTGAGAAAATATTTTTTTATCAAACAAAACAAAACATAAAAATAGGTCACTCACTATTAGACTGGCAAAAACACTGTGGCCAGGAATAATGCCAACATTTCAAGTTAAACATTTTTGCTTGTAGCACTCTTCTGAACTAAAACACTGTGATACAATATGCAGTTTGCCAAAATACTGAATATTTTAAAGCACCAATGGCGAACTACAGTTATACCCCAATCAAAACTAAAATTACGGTCTTGAGATACATACAAGAAGCATTGCATACCTGTTCATAGCAGTGTTTCATTCAGGTACTGCTATAAGACTGCAGACCATGTTTTATTTTCTTAATGCACTATATTTGAACTAAAGATCTGCTATACAGCACTTCCAAACCGCCCCAAAGATGCTGCTTGCAGGACTTTTTGTAAAGTCCCCCAAGTGCACCATTGCAAAAACCATTGCACAGAGCAGGTCAGTATGACATGTTTGACATGTTTGTTATTTTAAGAATCTTAAAAACAACTACCCTTAGGAGAAAAAAGTATGATAATATATTCACCCCCCCCCCCCCCATTTCAGTAGTCTAGTAGATATGTCACCAACCTGCCAAAGTAATCTAAAAAAATACTAAGTACTCCTAATATCACGAGAAGAACCTGCATTATAATGCAGGATTATCTTTATAGTGATTTTTTTGCTATCCAGTATTACCAAAGATCTTGCCAGAAGGAGGATGACAAAGGTGAGGGAGAGGAAGGTGGAAGGGAAAGTAGAGAAAGGAAAGTAGAGAGGGCACACTAACAAAACAGACCTTGTGATTTAGGTGCAAGGTCCCCTTAAAGATAGATGGGGTAAAAGGATGGAGGCTTGATGCGCAGAAATAAACTTGAAAATTATAGTAGTCATCACCACAGCATTGCATACTGCCATTTTTAAGTCTTTTCTTTGGAATGTTATTGGACATAATTATACTATACAATGTTAAAGCTAAAGTCATTTTCTAAAAAGATCAGAAAACAAAGAAACTATATTTACTTAAAGTACTGTTGACTGAATATTTTACAAAACCTTCTTGATGCTTTTATATTGGATAAATACCTCACTTTTAGACCATTGTGGTAAGTCAATAGCCGTGTGTTTCCATCTATCAGATCTAAGACTTACTTTAGGCTGCATCCAACCAAATCCTTTTTTTAGCCTGACGTTATGAATTGTGCAGAAGTTTTCCAGTCTGAATAGCAAAGAATAAGAACATCCCTGAATAGTTGTAGACTGTATAACACCTAGTCGGATCATTAAAAAAAAAAAAACAGTGGGATGGGTGCACTGCTGTAAAAATCAAACACTGCACATTTATAAAAAAAAATGCTCTGCACTCTGCCAGCTTTTGGATAAAAATAATTGAATATTGTTTAAGGAAAAAAAACGGGAGCAGAACCAGGTCATGTGACCTGTCAAAATCACATGAAATAAATGCAGTGGGTCATGCAGCGGTATATATCGATATCCACTCATTTTAAACATGTCCCATAATGTTTATCATTTCTGTTCAATAAAACTGCTTGGTTGATATAAGCAAAATGTAATTCCAGCATACAGAATAATGAAAAAATATATCACATTAGGCACAGAAGTAAAAATGTATATTTGTGCTGTAGCCAAATTCAGAAAACATTCAGTGTGTGCCAATATTTTTCCTACTCAGTGTAGAAGCATATTTCCCAAGTTTATCAATTTTTCTGATAGACATATAAAATGTGGTTTGTTGTTACTAGGCAGACCTGGATGAGCTCTGAGTAGATCATGGGTAGGGCTTACACAAGTCTTGGTTACTTACTTTTAAAGCCAAAAACATTTTTTTTTTAATTTTAGAAAGTACCGTATTTATCGGCGTATAACACGCACAGGCGTATAACACGCACATTCATTTTAAGAGGGAAGTTTCAGGAAAAAAACTTAAATTTGAAATAAGGAACTCTGAAGCAAAATAAGGGTCAGTGCCCATCTGCAGCCTCACCATTGCCATCAATGCCCAGCTGCAGCCTCATCAGTCCACATCAATGCAGCTTCATCAGTCCACATCAATGCAGCTTCATCAGTCCACATCAATGCAGCTTCATCAGTCCACATCAATGCAGCCTCATCAGTCCACATCAATGCAGCCTCATCAGTCCACATCAATGCAGCCTCATCAGTCCACATCAATGCAGCCTCACTATTGCCATCAATGCAGCAGCCTCACCATTGCCATCAATGCAGCAGCCTCACAATTGCCATCAATGCAGCAGCCTCACAATTGCCATCAATGCAGCCTGATCGATGCCCATCTGCAGCCTAGAGGGGACAGGGAGGGGGGTGGGACGAGCGCAGACAGATTACACACAGTGAGAATCTCCTATGATAGACAGAACACTGGTCCAGTGGCGGCCCAGGAGATGGGACTTCCTATTACAGAGGCCACCAAGTAAACAGGAGATTCTCACTGTATGTAATCTGACGGTGCTCGTCCCGCCCCCCTCCCTGTCCCCTCTGAGGCAGCTAAAATTGAAGTACTGGCGTATAACACGCACACGCTATTTGCAACCGATTTTCATGGTGAAAAAGTGAGTGTTATACGCCAATAAATACAGTATATGAAGAGATTTTTTTGGGTACTATCGTAGAAATGTCCCGTCCTGTCCCAGAGATTCAAGAGTGAATTATAGGAGATCTGCATTAATGAGGGAAATTTGTCCCTAATTATAGGAAATATCCTATCTTGAGGGAAAGTTTGTCCCTATTGGAAGATTTTCCTTCACATCCTTTTCTGGAACAGCACTAAAATTATTTGATTTCCCCTCACTTACTTTCTTTATGACAATGGTCACCAATACAAAAAGAGCATTGTTAGCCAGTATTTAAAAAAACTTTTTTTTTTTTTGTTCCAATAGTTTTTATTACTTTTTCAAATCAGCATACAGAACATGCCCAATTATTCATCAGAAGATTGTTGAAACAGGGATCCAATATACATTGCGCTTGTGGCTCTTATATAAGTAATAACAAAACCCGTTAAGAAAGGTTATATTATGGCCTGAGAGGCTTCCTTGTCTCCTGATAGCCTCCCTCAAAACCAAAAAGTCCCCCCTCCCCTCCCTCCATCATTATGGTGTGGCCGAACCATCGTCTAAAAAATGATGGAAAACCAAAAACATAAATATAACAATAACCATAAAAAAAAGAACTGGGTAGAGTAGAAAAGAATGGGTCACTCGGGTCCCGGGCTCTCATCACAAATAACCCAGCTTTCAGGGAGCTTGAAGATAAGCAATCCAGGGTTTCCAGACTTTCTCTAATCTAGCTTGCCTATCTTGTCTTATACTGAGCAGTTTTTTGTTGATCATGATCCAGGACACCTTGTGTTTTACCAAGGTAACATTAATTACAGGCATTTTCCATGCACGGGCTATGGTTATTTTAGCCACTAGGAGAATAAAAAATGAGAGATCGTAGATGTGAACAGCCCTGTTTTGGCCTCTCTAGGTATATTTTAATCTGTCAATGAGTAGATCAGGTTGAATATTCTGATCCAAAAATGTTGGACCTTTGAGCATGATACATATCTCCTTTCTGTCTGCACCCCCTGAAACAAAGGGGTGAAGTGCCGGGGTATAGTTTAGCTAGCCTTGTAGGGACAAGGTACCAACATGCTAGCACCTTATAGTTTGCCTCTACCAATGAGGTGTTGAGTATGCCTTTGTGCACCATGGTGGACCATTTTGTCCACCCCCCCCCCCCCCAGGTCTCATTCCCAAGCCATTTGGTAGGAAGGTTTGTTAGCCTGATTATTGAATAGGTTATACAACTCTTATCTTATCCCTCTCCGTGATTCAGGACCTCGTATACAGTGGTTTGTTGCCTTGGCTCTGCATAAAAGGGGAATTAATCCTGGAGAAAAGGTCCCTGGCTTGAAAAGTATAAAAAAAAAAAAAAAAGTTTTACCTAAAGATTTCATTTATTTAATGCAGAACTATAGTAACATAACTCCCACCAATCCACTGTCCATTGTGTCACTTACAAGTGGGGCAAAAAGCATTTCAAGGTCCTGGAGTGGCCTAGCCAGTCTCCAGATCTCAACCCCATAGAAAACCTTTGGAGGGAGATGAAAGTCTGTGTTGCCCAGCGACAGCCCCAAAACATCACTGCTCTAGAGGAGATCTGCATGGAGGAATGGGCCAACATACCAGCAACAGTGTGTGACAACCTTGTGAAGACTTAGACCCCATTCACACAGGGGCAACACGACTTGCAGGTCGCCTCAGCGAGGCGACCTGCAAACGACTGCCCGGGCCACTTGCAAAACGACTTCTGTATAGAAGTCTATGCAAGTCGCCCCAAGTCACCCCCGAAGTCGTACAGGAACCTTTTTCTAAGTCGGAGCGACTTGCGTCGCTCCCCTTAGAACGGTTCCATAGCACAGAACGGGAGGCGACTTGTCAGGCGACTAGGTCGCCTGACAAGTCATCCCTGTGTGAATGGGCTCTTACAGAAAACGTTTGACCTCTGTCATTGCCAACAAAAGGATATATAACAAAGTATTGAGATGAACTTTTGATATTGACCAAATACTTATTTTCCACCATAATTTGCAAATAAATTCTTTAAAAAATCAGACAATGTGATTGTCTGTATTTGTTTCCACATTTTGTCTCTCATAGTTGAGGTATACCTATGATGACAATTACAGGCCTCTCTCATCTTTTTAAGTTGGAGAACTTGCACAATTGGTGGCTGACTAAATACTTTTTTGCCCCACTGTATTATCATAGATATAGAGATAAGAGTATTTTGCTTCACTGTAGAAACTGCCACTTTGGGATCCCACAAAGGCATATAGCCACATGATTTCTTTTGAGGGACAGGACTAGTCTTTAGAATGGCTTAATTACATATAAAAATGTTGATCATTATGTAGGGCTACCACAGGTATATTAGCAGCACAACCTTGATGTCCCACCTGTGATCAAGAATCGAATAAACCAAGAAACATTTCAATTGTTTAGGCAGACTTTAGTTTTATCCCTGGTTTCAAAAATAACCAAACTGAGTTGTGCTTTTGGAATGAGGAGCTTTGAGACAAAACACAACTTCGAAATGTGAAAGGAGAAGGGAATAAGGAATAATACTGCAGGTGCAGCTAACATATTGTTAACTGTTTCTAAAAGGGGTTGAGCATAACCCCTATATTTGCTCAACCCCTTTTAGAATCAGTTAACAATATATTAGCTGCACCTGCAGTATTATTCCTTTAAGATAGCATCAATTTTCCTGTCCATTTTATAATGCCATAAACACAGTCTTTATGCCTCCAATTTAGTTCATTAAACCAACATTATCATTTATTTTTGTTACTGGGTGGGCTAACAATTTGTATAGTTAACAGAAAATAAATAACTAAATATCACGGGGTGATATTCTATCAGGCCAACATAGGAGATATAATAAGACTTTACTTTTATTTCCCAAGGCTCTTTCTGCAACTTTTTTTTCCTACTGGCATTCAGATCTCTCTGCATGTAACAAAATCCTAGACACAGTATTGACTGTCTGCAAATGACTGTTTAAAGGATTGAAGGTGGATCGTGTTTCTCGAGACTCAAGCTCAGCTCTGTATTGCTTTGGGCTTTGAAACACACCTTGTGGTTAATTGCTACTTAGCTGCAGAGATAATAGATGCAAACGTAAAAGTTAGAGGCGCCTACACAACACTGCTCTGCCTAATCTCCTAGATGTTTTCTAATCATCCAAGAAGGATCAAACACAAACAGTGGTATAAAAATTATAGTTAAGCAAATAAAGCTTATTTTAACGTCCTAATGATTATAGTACCTTAGGTTTAAAGCTCACCTTCAAGGAGAAAAAAAAAAAGGTTTGCCTACTTCACCACCTGTATCTAATCCATTTTATTCATTTCTTTAAAATTCTAGCACTTGGAGGATTTGAGCTGGTAGTGCAGGGCAGAATTGTGTTAGGTCGCGAAGGGAGATGGGATGAGGAGAGTTTTCTCTTGGGGGTAAGGGAGGATATATTTTTGGCAGTATGTTGCCTGTTCGCCCGTTTGTTGTCTGCGTATTGTAACAATCGCACATTTGTTTCCCACATACTATCACAGTTGTCCTTTTGTTGCCTGCATACAGACATAATTGGCTGATTTTTGCCCATGTATTGCAACAATTGACTGTTTGGTGCCTGTGTTTTGCATACAATTGTTGATTTAAGGCCCATGCATCAAAAGAATTTGCATTTTTATGCTTACATAGTCAAGTCACCACCCTGCAGGTTTATCACTGTCAAAGCGTGCAATTATTATACCCATGATTCAACACAGCACACTAAGTGCACTGCTATTAAGTCTTTGAATTTTATTTAAATTAATTTTATTTTATTTATCACACTCACCAATTTCAAACTCCAGACTTTTTTTTTCTGCTGCCATAATGATTACAAATACAAATGTAGCAGGCACTTACTTTTGGTAGGTGACCTTTTTCCTGGTAGTTTCTATGTCAGGTAAATTTAGACAGGCTTGTGCTATTACAACAGGCCTGGCAGGTAGTTTGTATGCTAATCCCGGCCAATCATTAATTTGCTTGGTAACACCTGGGACTCTCATATAAAAGGGGAGTCACGTGGTTCTGGGGGGAGTTGGAGAGAGTCCTGCTCTGAGGAGCGAGGGAGGCCAGCCTGGTTCCCGGTGGAGGAAGTGGAGGTTTTCCCCTCCGGGGAGCCGACGGAGCTTTACCCCTGCAATAAGGGTGAAGAACGGGTCCTCATGGAGCAACAGACGACATCTCACAGCATGTAGTTGCTGGTATCGATGGCCACCCCTGCGGGGAGGGGAGCAGGCCATAAAGGAGAAAGGGAACAAAGAATCATTGCAGAAGAAGTAGCAACAAAGCAGAAGGAAACTGGGCAATCGATCGTTTATGAGTGGCACATGGACTATTGATCACGTGAGTGAAAGCCCAAGGGAAGGGTACTACCAGAGGCTGAGGGTTGTTGGTACGCAAGTCAGTGAGATGGGCAGTGATGGCCTATGACTTTGGGTTCAGCAATGCCCCGAGATTCCAATCAGTCAAGCGGGAGGAGTTATTCAGAGTGACTTTTCTTTAGCTCAACGTGGAAGTACCATGTAGCTGGGAAGTAGTGGTAAAAAGGTAGCGGTGAAGTTGCAAGCACACATATAGAGATACGGACTGTTCTTTAAAAGTCATGCAGATGAAGAAGTTATTCAGAGTGACTCTTTATCAATTATTCTCTATCAAATCTACTTCCATCTTCTCTGATTGAAGAAATAACACAAAGTGATTTCCCAACTATCCGCAATTGATTATAGTTTTCCTGTAAGAGCAATTGGAAGATGATAATGTAACAAAGAGCATCTCAGAGGAAGTCCTTCTCCCATCCCAGTGTATGTTGATGAATAAAGCAAGAGAAAAAGCATTAAGGACTGTGAGTTTTGAATCTATGGGCTGCGAGGGTTGGGTGAACGTGAATTACGGATATAATATTTTAATCAGCCGCTCCTTCGGGGGTAAGCGCTTCACAAATAAATATTGTAACAGGGAGAGGAAAGGAATATTTATTTATTTGTTTATTTATGTATCTTGCAAAAAGAAATCCTGAAATTCATATAAAATGACGCAAACATTTTTAAAAGAGTTTTTCACCAACTGTTGGTGAATTTGAGAGATAAATGTTAATGATTTGGTGACAAAGATGCACCAAAATTAGCACAAATTACTCTTATGCCGTGTACACACGAGCGGACTTTTCAGCATCAAAGGTCCAATGGACTTTCGAACGACCAGACTTGCCCACACACGAACAGACTATAGTCCGTTCAAAAGTCTGTTTGTATGAACGTGATGACATACGAAGTGACTAGAATAAGGAAGTTCATAGCCAGTAGCCAATAGCTGCCCTTGCGTCCTTTTTTGTCCGTTGGACTAGCATACAGATGAACGGATTTTTCTACCGGACTCGAGTCCGTCGGAAAGATTTGAAACATGTTCCAAATCTAAAGTCCATCTGATTTTCGACAGTAAAAGTCAGCTGAAGGTCCGATGAAGCCCCCACATGGTCGGATTGTCCAAAGGATTCGTTCCGTCGGACCAGTCTGGTCGAAAAGTCTTCCCGTGTCTACGCGGCTTTAGTATGACCCTGGCCTTTTTTTTGACAGTTTCCCTAACTCTGAAATGATGATATTTCTCAATATTAAAAACAAAAATCAAGGCACACAGACCAGAGGCCAAGTGAAAAGTCAAAAAATAAAAATTAAATGTAGCTGTGGCTGTTGCTGTCCAAAACTCATAGACAAATGAGGACAGAAGATATAATCAAAGGGGTGAACAGTGCTGATTAGCAGACATAAATATGACCCTCAGATGCAAAGTAAAAACTTTGAAATGACCCCAAAGTATAAGTGTGGGAGTGGGTCATTTCCTTATTTAATCTTCACACCCAGCCGACTGATCAGATAACCTGAAGAAGGGACGTGTTCCCAAAACATGTAGTGTCTCCAGTCGGCGATGTGTGACTCTCTTTGTTCCCTTGGCATTGACAGTTCCTAATTGGCCACAGCAGCAGGGTTTGTCCATACTCTTCGGATTCCCTTGGCTGACTTCCGCCAGGCTGTGACATCACTTCCAGGCTTCGTACACAGTGCGAGCGGCCGCTGTATACTGGCCCCAACAGTTCCTGTGCCTGCAGTTTGGTTCCCCCCTCATCGGACCCCTGGCCTTACAATCCTGGATGGGCCCCCCACCAGCAGTGCTCCTGTGTTCTTTGTCCAACGGCTTTGTGCTGGGTTTCCCTAAGCCCCTCTGTCATCCATGCGGCTCCAGCCTCCAGGTACTGTCAGTTTTTTAATCCAAGTCTCTGCATGACCATCAATTGACTGCTGAATGCCTTGGTGAACATTTTATTATTTTTTTAACAATAATAAAAAGTTTTTACTTTGCCTCTGAGGGTCCTATTTATGTCTGCTGATCAGCGCTGTTTACCCCTTTGATTATATCATATTTCTTAATGAACCTGTCTCAACCATATAAACATATTAGAAAAGTGTTGCACATAAGAACAAATTAAATTTGACTTGCACGCAAGAACCATCTCAGTGTCGCACAAGTTACATGAATTTTGCGCTTGACTTCGCAAGCCATCTGTAGATTGCCCCTGATTGGTGGATAGATTCTGCATTAAATGGGTTTATCTTGGTTCTAAGCAGTAGTTTGCTGACTTTAGAAATAAAGAGAATGACCCACATTATAGAGAAAAAAACGCGCTAGATCAAACAACAATAATTGATTAAAAAATTAAAATTGATTAAGTAGAACTCAAAAGCAGCAGCTAAATTGCAAGATGGAGGATCAAAAGGATCAGATAGAAAAAGAAAAGCTGCGCTATATAACATTAAACCAGCAATTACTTGTATATAAAGATGTATGCATTAATAAAGTCCATAAAAGACACCAAGGTGAGCTTGATCAAACTTAAGTGCCGTCACCACGCCCTTTGACTAGGAGGATGGGGTTTTCTGTTACAGCCGACTGGCTCTGTATTTAGTGCCTTTTAAATTCTTCTAATATATTAAGCTATCGTGAAAAACGGATGTCCACGATCACAGTTGATTGCAGTATTTAGACGAATCATCTGGTACATCAGTCCGGACATTTCCTACTAAGCAAAGGCCGTGGCTGGGCTATAGCCAACTGCATGCTTTTGCTTGCCATCTGATAAGCAAGTTTTTCATTAGGTGGCGGCACTTAAGTTTGATCAAGCTCACCTGGGTGTCTTTTATGGACTTTATTAATGCATACATCTTTATATACAAGTCATTGCTGGTTTAATTTTATATAGCGCAGCTTTTCTTTTTCTATCTGGCCCACATTATGTGTGTCAGGTGCTCCCCTAAACAATAGTTTGAGAGATCTGATTATGTGTGCCAAGTGAAGAATAAAGGCCACTGCGTGTTCAGACATTTCAGCTTGCTCAGCTCTCCTGCCCAATAAGGGAAAGTTAATGAGAAAGTTAAATGAATGTCAATTTTGCAATTTGCAGTAGTTCCTTTGTGTGACCTCAAGCTAATCCTGTCATCATATCAGCGCCTGTGTGAGGGGAGAACTCAATGTGCCTTCATAAGTGTGAGAAACTAGGGACATGTGTGAGAGATGTGGGCTTGTAACATTTTCCATCAGTAACTGGAAGTCAACTACCAATACATGCTGCAAGAGTCCGATGCTTGTATTTTGAAGAAAACAAGGACGAGTAAAGTTTTTTTTTTTTTCATTTTAACAAAAACCCTAAGCAGCTGAAACAAATCTTTTTGTCCTGTACTCTATAAGGACAAGTGAGGCCTGAGCTTTAGTGCCGGTTCACACTGGGGCGGCTTCAAAGTTGTCCAACTCTGAAGCCGCCCCGCACAGCGTGGCTTGTAAGCGACTTCTTTAATAGAAGTCAATGCAAGCTGCTCCAAAGTCACCCCAAGTAGTACAGGAACCCTTTTCTAAGTCGGGGTGAGTTGAATCGCTCTCATTAGAATGGCTCCACTGCATGGAGTGTGACTTGTCAGGCGGCTAAGTCACCTGACAGGTCACCCCAGTGTGAACCGGCACTTAACCACTTCACGACCGCCTGCTCTACATATACTGCAGCAAGGCGGCTCTATTGCGCAAAATCACGTACATGTATGTGATTTTGTCAATAGCCTCTGGGGGACAAGCACACGCCGCCGGAGCCACGACCTGATTTGCTACAGGGGGCCCGGCAGATGTGATGTCCGCTGGCCACCTGCGATCGCTCCCTGCAGAGACAGAAGGCGGTCTGCTGATGTAAACTAGCAGACCATTGTGCTGTCAGGCATGGACACTCTGATCTAGTGTTCCTGCTAATCAGGAACATGGATCAGAGTGTCCATGCAGTGAGCCCATCCCCCCCACACAGTTAGAAACACACCAAGGGAACACTGTTAACCCTTTGATCGCCCCTAATGTTAACCCCTTCCGTGCCAATGTCATTTATACTGTGTAAGTGCATATTTTTAGCACTGATCACTGTAATAATGTCACTGGTTCCCAAAAAAGTGTCAAGTGTCAGCTAGGTGTCCGATCTGTCCACCACAATGTCGCAATCCCGCTAAAAATCGGCTGATCACCGTCATTAAAAACATACATTTAAAAAAATGTCCTATATTTTGTAGATGCTATAACTTATCAATATACGCTTATTGGGAATTTTTTTACCAAAAATATGTAGCAGAGTACATTTTGGCCTGAATTGATGAAGAAATTAGATTTTTGAAATGTTTTTTGTTGAATATGTATTATAGCAGAAAGTAAAAAATACAGTTTTTAAAAAAAATTGTTGTTCTTTTTGTGTTTATAGTGCAAAAAATAAAAAACGCAGATCAAATACCACCAAACGAAAGCTCTATTTGTGGGGGGAAAAAAAAGACATCAATTTTATTTGGGTAAAGCATCGTATGACTGCGCAATTGTCAGTTAAAATAATGCGGTGCCATATCGTGAAAAAATGGCCTGGTCATTAAGGGGGTAAAACCTTCTGGGGCTGAAGTGGTTAAAGTGTATGTAACCCTAAGGACAAGCATTTTGCATATAGTTACATAGCTAGTAAGGTTAAATAAAGACACCTGTCAGAATCTGGATCTCAATGCTGGTCCTCTGTTGTATCTCTCAGTAGTTCCCCTTGCTGAGCTACCTGAGATGCTGGACTGATTCCTTGGACAAACTTACTTTCTATCTTGTTACTGGTCTTGTTACTGATGCATTTTGAACTACTTGCTCCTCTCATGAACTTCCTATTTAAGCCATGCTCTTGCACCTCTTGCTTGCTAGATTATTGTGCTATTCTCAAGCCAATGTCTTACTCCTTACACTCCTGCTATTGTCAGCATCTTCATTACATTTTGGCTTGTTCCTTGACACTGCTTCTGCTTGATCCCTACCTGCAACCATTTGTTAATGACCTTTGGCTTGTTCCTTGACTATGCTTTTGCTTGATCCCAACCTGCAGCCACTTGTTACTGACATTTGGCTTGAGTAACAACTACGTTTCTGCTTTATCCCTACTTGCTACATCTGCTACCACACCCTGGCTTGCTCACCTCCTGGTGGGGCAATCTTGAAGACTGCAACCTGGCACTAACATGGAGCAAAACCCATCTCCACCATCAGGAGTTCTGGGGAAGACTTGTTAGTGCTTAGACACCTGCCATCTGAATCTGCTTGTGTATTTATCCTGCTGGTCTCTGTGCGAGTCTTTCCACTGCTATAGATACTAGTCTCTAAGCCTGACCCCGATCACAAAAGCTTCAGTCCATCCAGCTCAATCTGTGTACGTCTGTGTGTGTTGCTGCCATTTTTATTATCCCTATATATTGTGTTCACTAAGAAGCACATCTAAAAGTTTTTTGAATTTATCTACACTCCCCACTGACACCGCCAACTGTGGAAGGTACTTTCACATCCTTGCCACTCTAACAGTAAATAACTCCTTACGCAGTTTATGATTGAACTGCTTCTCATCCAACTTCATTGTGTGTGTCAGGATATTTAGATAAAATGCACTTATTCTAAAGTTCAGCTTTAAGAAATAAAAAATTTAAAAAAAAAAACACGTTTTTGAGTTATTTGTATTTAGGCTACTTTCACACTGATCCAGTTCAAAAAACACAGCAAAAATGCATATGCATTTGTGCCACGATTTTACCATGATCAATGCATTTGCAGTGCAGTTCCTAAAGGACACGTGACTCAAAAAAACGCATTAAGAATGCATCACAGGTTGTGCAGCGTTTTTACCTCGCGTTTTCCATTGCTTGCAATGGGACGGTGTGTTTTTGGTGCATTTTTTTAACTCCCAATGTTATGTCCCAATGTCACAAAACATGCTCCAAATATGCTGCAAGCAGGATTTTTTTTTCACTGCAATGGAAGTGCACCACCCTAGTGTGAACACATTCATTGATTTTAAAGGGAAGCATTTTTCTTGAGCTTTTCAGGCACTTTTTTAAATGCAAAGGCACCTGAAAAACTCCCCAGTGTGAAAGCAGCCTTATATTTTGTTTCCTTATTATTCCGTAAATGTATTTCACTCTTGTTCATACAACTACTGTAGATAAAGTAAATGGTTGTGCTTGCTCAAGTCTTGCACAGATTTTGAATTTGAACTGCATTAGATTTATGAACCAAAAAGCCTTAGTCACATTCTCTGGGATCTTAGTACTTTCGGGAGAATGCGTCAATAAAGTCACACACTGTTGTTCAAGTCATTAACAGCTATAAACTCAGCTTGAGTTTTTAGATTTTACCATTCCCTTTGGATTTCAATCAATCCACCCTATGGTGTTGTTAGTTCCCCGCCATAGCTTCATATAGCATTCAGTCTCTGGTGTTCACTAAATGCCTTGTTTGTGTCTGCTTTCCTTTTATTTATCTTAAAGCAGTTATTTGTTCACATTTTAAATGAGAGTGTTTTTTTTTTTTTTCAAAGCACAAACCAGTCATGGTATTTACTCTGATATGAAAAAACTTTTCTATGATCAAAGAGAACCAATCACAATATTCCCTGTGGTACTCCTTACATTTGCCATAGACTGTTAGTAAATAATAATGAAAAGAAGGTACCATCATGTCCCCACCAGGCTGAAAAGGAAACATTTTGTAAGAATTGAAATGCTTTAAAGCCTTTGTGCGCTGATAAACAATGCCAAGCTTTAGCATTTCTAAGATCTGATAGTGCCTTCTGCCATGCATGCTCCTGTAACATTTTCAACAACATACCGATAACATAAGAATGTAAAAAGAGATGAAATTACATGCATTGAAGGATAAGTTCACCTTTAAAAAAAAAATAAAATTAAATGCACATCTTTTTTGCAGGTAAAAAATGTGCAGTTATTATTTTTTTTATGTTGGGAGCCTGGAAAGCATTGCACCCATGCTCAGTGGCCACTAGGGGTGTGCCTATTTAGAAATAGTGTATACAGTAAAACCTCAAAATGCGAGTAATGCGGTTTACAAGCGTTTCGCAATACGAGCTGTTTTTTTTTTTTCTAAATGCTGACTCGATTTGCGAATGATGTATTGCAAGACGAGTAGGATTCAAGCCTCTGGGGTGTGCACTACCACATGTGGCCAGAGGTGGGGGGCACCAGAGACACTCGGAGACCACTCTGAGATGCTCAGAGACACTCGGAGATGCTGAGAGACACTCGGTCTCTGAGTGTCTCCCAGCATCTCTGAATGGTCTCTGAGCGTCTCCATGTGTTTTCCAGTGTCTCCGGCACCCCCACCTCTGGCCACTGCATACACTAGCAGTGACACTGGAACGAATTAGCTGAGTTTCTATTGATTCCTATGGTGAAACCAGCTTTGATATACGAGTGTGTCATGGTCTGGAGTCAGGTTCAGAGGCCAGTAGCTATAGCAGCAAAGCAGGTATTCACACAGGTCACTCTGGCTGATGACACGGGTTCACCTGAGATGCGGGGTCTATGCACTAACCGGTATTCACCAGAGCTCCTGATGGTGGAGATGGGCTTTGCTAGTGCCAGGTCGCGGTCCTCAGGATAGCCCCACTAGGAGGTGAGCAAGCCAGGGTCCGGTAGCAGATATAGCAGGTAGGGATCAAGCAGAAGCGTAATCGAGAAACAAGCCAAAAGTTGGTAACAAATAGTTGCAGGTTGGGATACAGCAGAAGCGTAGTCGAGGAACGAGCCAAATGTCAGTAACAAATGGTAGCGAAGATATGGTCGACAGCAGGAGAGACATGAGCAAGATATTGGTTGGTGAAGGCACAATATTCTGGCAACCAGGAAGTGCAGAGACATGGCTTAAATCAGGAAGTTCATGGGATGAGCAAAGGGTTCAAGGTTCAAGGCAAACAAGATTCAAGACAAGATCATTCAAGAATTGTCTAAGGAACTATCCAAGGAACTCTCCAAAGGGCTGTCCAGCATTCCAGGTGGCTCAGCAAGCAGAGTCACCACCAGACACACTAGAGGTCCCAGGTTCAAGCCCAGGTCCTAACAGTACTCCCCTCCTCCCAGAATGTCCCCTGGACGTCTTAGGGCCAGGTTTCTGAGGAAACCTTTGGTGGAATTCCCTTTTGGTAATCTAAGGGCATGAACATTCTTTTCAGGCTCCCAAGAATTTTCTTCTGGCCCATATCCTTCCCATTGAACCAAATTCCTCACCTACGGGAAAGGTGAGAATAGACCTAAGATGTGTGTCAGCGGCCTTCTTGTAATATTCCTGCACCTCCTTCAATGTATCAGTCAATTTCTCCTGGATCCCATGTAATGAAGTTAGTCTGTTGGTAACAGCAGGAATTGAAGTTGAGATAGGGAGATCAGGAATAAAAACTGAATGATACCCGGTGTTTAAGAAAAATGGGCTTTGGGAAGTGGAGCTATGTTTAGAGTTATTATAAGCAAACCCTGCCATAGGAAGGTAGTCCACCCAGTCATCCTGAAGATAACTCACGAAACATTGAAGGTTTTGCTCCAGAGTTTGAATGGTCCTCTCTGTCTGACCATTAGACTGCAGATGAAAAGCCAAGGACAGATTAATTGTTACACCCAAAGCCGAGCAAAAACTTCTCCAAAATTTTGAGGTAAACTGTACCCCTGTTAGCCACCACATCATCAGGAATTCCATGAATTTTAAAAATTTCTCTAACCATTACCTCAGCAGTATGTTCGGCGGAGGGTACCCCCTTAACTGAAATAAAATGAGCCATCTTAGTGAGACGGTCAACGACTACCAGAATGGCGGTCATCACTTTTAAAAGAGGAAGGTCGACCACAAAGTCCATAGAAATTTACCCCCATGGTCTTGATGGAACAGGCAGTGGTAGAAGTAAACCCAGAGGAGAAGATCGGGGTGTCTTATTGGGAGCACAGGTTAGACATGAAGCCACATAACTCTTTACATCTTTCTTGTACCCAGGCCACCAAAAGGAACGTGATAAGAGTTCTTCTGTCTTAGAAACCCCAAAATGACCAGCAAGTTTAGAGCCATGTACCAACCTGGGGGCTTCTACCTGAACTGATTCAGGTACATAGAGGCAATGCGCTTGAGTCCAAAAACCATTGTTGTACTTGAGGTTACTGAGGATTATTAAGAAGTGGGTCATTCTCATACCCCTCCTTGAGAAGATTAAGAAATTTCTTCGAACTTGTGGTCCCTAGAAATATCTTTTGAGGCAGGATTGTACATTCAAAGTTGCTTTCCTGGAGAGGCCCAGACAACATCCATGATAGGGCATCAGCCTTACCATTCCTTGACCCAGGGCGGTATGAGATAACAACATTGAACCTGGAGAAGAAAAGGGTCCACGTGCTTGTCTAGATTACAACCTTTTAGCAGACCTAATAAATTCTAAATTTTTATGATTGGTGAGAACGGTTACGGGGTGCTTAGCCCCTTCCAGCAGATGCCTCCACTCAGTAAATGCTTCCTTAATTGCCAGCAGCTCCTTGTTTCCAATGTCAGATTTCTTCTCGGCTGAAGACATCAGTCGAGAGAAATAAGCAAAAGGATGAAGCTGCATTTTTTCTCCAATTTGCTGAGAAAGGATAGCTCCCACAGCAGAATTAGAAGCATCAACTTCTACAATGAAAGGTAGTTCTGGATCTGGATGTACCAGTATTGGTGCAGAAGTGAAGAGATTTTTCAGTTTACTAAAGGCAGCCTATGTCTCAGGTGACCACAAAAAGGGCATCCCTTTCTTTGTCAGCTGTGTAATTGGAGCAATTACCTTGGAGAAATTCCTTATAAATCTTCTGTAAAAGGTGGCAAATCCAACAAATCACTGTATCTCCTTAACATTCCTAGGGACAGGCCAATCCACCACTGCTTTGATCTTATCAGGATCCATGCTTACCCGTTCAGAAGAGATTATGTATCCCAAGAGCTGGATCTGAGTTTGTTCAAACTCGCATTTCTCTAGTTTGATGTAAATTTGATTCCGCCTTAATCTCTTGAAAACAATACAGACATGCTTGCGGTGTTCTTCCAAAGTATCACCGAAAATGAGAATGTCATCCAAATATGCTATTACAAACTGATCAAGCAAATCTCGAAAAGCATCATTAATAAAATGTTGAAAAGTTGCAGGAGCATTGCAAAGCCCAAAGGGCATGACCAAAGACTCAAAATGTCCATATCTGGTTCTGAAAGCAGTTTTACATTCATCTCCGGGACGAATGCGGACAAGGTTGTATGCCCCTGTAAATCTAATTTGATAAAGAGTTTGGCGGAGCGGAGTCTCTCAAGCATTTCTGGAATCAGTGAGAGCGGATAGCGATTCTTAATTGTGATCTTATTTAAATCTCTGTAGTCAATACACGGAGGCAGGGTGGAGTCCTTTTTCGCCAGGAAAGATAAGGCTGCCCCAGCAGAAGAGGTTGATTGTCTGATAAAACCCTTCTCTAGATTCTCATTAATGCACTCCCTGAGCACCTTCAATTCAGGTTCTGATAAAGAATAAAGGTGACCAAATGATATTTCTGCCCCTGGTAGCAATTCAATGGGACAATCATAAGAGCAATGAGGAGGCAGCTGATCTGCGTTCTTTTTATCACAAACGTCCCGAAAC
The DNA here is from genome assembly GCF_042186555.1 of Aquarana catesbeiana. Lineage (NCBI taxonomy): Eukaryota > Metazoa > Chordata > Amphibia > Anura > Ranidae > Aquarana > Aquarana catesbeiana. Next base: position 377,785,355 of record NC_133325.1, read on the forward strand.
TCAAGATATTGTGGAGGTAGCTTGTTGTATGACTGGATAGTTGCCAAAACTGCTTGTAAATCTTGGGTTGGTGGAGGGCTTATTTGAAAAGATTCTTTGCAATGTTTTTGCAATAGTCAGATGTAAAGCTTAAAGAACGTGTCTCCCAGTTGATGGAGGGATTATGGATAGAGAACCAAGGAATGCCCAGGATAATAGGGAACTTGTATGATGTGATCAGCTCAAAGCTGATAGTATCCTGATGGTCAGTCTCAATTAGGAGTTTAAGCGGGATTGTCTCGTGGGTAACAGGTCCTGAAGACAAAGGTGAGCCATCCACAGTTTCCATATCAATAGGGGTGAGTTTATTTCTTATTTGTTTGTTATTTGTTACTACTTTGGGCAAATTTGATGTCCATGAAGTTTCCCCCAGCCCATGAGTCCAGCTGTCATGAACAGGTGTGACCAGATTGTGTGGACTGCAAAGAGGAAACCAAAACGCATGTAAAGTGAATAAGAATAATGTTTATTTAAAATAAGTGATATAAATAAGTAAACACCCCAAATACAAATAGTGCTCAACCAACCAACAGAAAACCTACAGACAACAGATAATATATACAGCCAAAGGGAAGTACCGAAATCAAACACGTTAGCCAGGCCAGGGTCATACACAGGGGATCAGCAACTGAACAAGGGCAGGATAGGAGAGGGAGATAATGGATGGGATCAGGCTACAAGGGAATGGGAACACAGGAGGCACCGAGACAACAGGCTGGAAAGCTGGCAAATCAGGCTGGAAAGCTGGCACATCAGGCTGGAAAGCTGACACATCAAGCTGGAAAGCAGAGACATCAGACTGAAAGGCAGGCACCAAGACATCAGGCTGGAAGGCAGGCATCGAGACATCAGGCTGAAAGGCAGACACCGATACATCAGGCTGAAAGGCAGACACCGATACATCAGGCTGAAAGGCAGACACCGAGACATCAGGCTGAAAGACAAGCTTCGAGACAACAGGCTGGAAAGCGGGCACATCAGACTGGAAAGGGGGCACATATGGCTGGAAAGCTGGCACATCAGGCTGGAAGGCAGGCACAAAGACATCAGACTGGAAGGCAGGCATCGAGACATCAGGCTGAAAGGCAAGCTTCGAGACATCAGGCTGAAAGGCAAGCTTCGAGGCATCAGGCTGAAAGGCAAGCTTCGAGGCATCAGGCTGAAAGCTGGCACATCAGGCTGGAAAGCTGGCACATCAAGCTGGAAAGCGGAGACATCAGGCTGAAAGGCAGACACCGAGGCATCAGGCTGAAAGGCAAGCTTCAAGACATCAGGCTGAAAGGCAAGCTTCGAGACATCAGGCTGGAAAGCAGGCACTGAGACAACAGGCTGGAAAGCGAGCACATCAGGCTGGAAAGCGGGCACATCAGGCTGGAAAACAGGTACATCAGGCTGGAAAGCAGGTACATCAGACTGGAAAGCGGGCACATCAGACTGGGAAGCAGAGACATCAAGCTGGGAGGCAGGTACGAGACATCCAGCTGGAAGGCAAGCATCGAGACATCAGGCTGGAAGGTGGGCACATCAGACTGGAAAGCGGGAGCATCAGGCTGGAAGGCAGGCACATCAGGCTGGAAGGCAGGCACCGAGACTTCGGGCTGGAAGGCAGGCATCAAGACATCAGACTGGAAGGCAGGCACTGAGAAAACAGGCTGGAAAGCGGGCACATCAGGCTGAAAGGCAGGCACTGAGACTTCTAGCTAGAAGGCAGGCATCAAGACAACAGGCTGGAAAGCGAGCACATCAGGCTGGAAAACAGGTACATCAGGCTGGAAAGCAGGTACATCAGGCTGAAAAGCGGGCACATCAGACTGGGAAGCAGAGACATCAAGCTGGGAGGCAGGCACCGAGACATCCAGCTGGAAGGCAGGCATCGAGACATCAGGCTGGAAGGTGGGCACATCAGACTGGAAAGCGGGAGCATCAGGCTGGAAGGCAGGCACATCAGGCTGGAAGGCAGGCACATCAGGCTGGAAGGCAGGCACCGAGACTTCGGGCTGGAAGGCAGGCACCAAGACTTCGGGCTGGAAGGCAGGCATCGAGACTTCGGGCTGGAAGGCAGGCATCAAGACATCAGACTGGAAGGCAGGCACTGAGAAAACAGGCTGGAAAGCGGGCACATCAGACTGGAAAGCGGGCACATCAGACTGGAAAGCAGAGACATCAAGATGGGAGGCAGGCACCGAGACATCCGGCTTGAAGGCAAGCATCAAGACATCAGGCTGGAAGGTGGGCACATCAGACTAGAAGGCAGGCGTCAAAACATCAGACTGGAAAGCGGGCACTGAGAAAACAGGCTGGAAAGCGGGCACATCAGACTGGAAAGCGGGCACATCAGACTGGAAAGCAGAGACATCAAGATGGGAGGCAGGCACCGAGACATCCGGCTTGAAGGCAAGCATCGAGACATCAGGCTGGAAGGTGGGCACATCAGACTAGAAGGCAGGCGTCAAAACATCAGACTGGAAAGCGGGCTTCTCAGACTGGACAGCGGGCACCAAGACTTCGGGCTGGAAGGCAGGCATCAGGAATCAGACTTGAAAGCGTGCACATCAGGCTGGAAGGCAGGCACCGAGACTTCGGGCTGGAAGGCAGGCATCAAGACATCAGACTGGAAAACGAGCACATCAGGCTGAAGAGCGGGCACATCAGACTGGGAAGCAGGCACATCAGACTGGGAAGCAGGCACCAAGACTTTGGGCTGTAAGGCAGGCATCAGGACATCAGACTGGAAAGCGAGCACATCAGGCTGAAGAGCGGGCACATCAGACTGGGAAGCAGGCACCAAGACTTTGGGCTGTAAGGCAGGCATCAGGACATCAGACTGGAAAGCGAGCACATCAGGCTGAAGAGCGGGCACATCAGACTGGGAAGCAGGCACATCAGGCTGGGAAGCAGGCACCGAGACTTCGGGCTGGAAGGCAGGCATCAGGACATCAGACTGGGAGGCAGGCACATCAGACTGGGAAGCAGGCACCGAGACTTTGGGCTGGAAGGCAGGCATCAGGACATCAGACTGGGAGGCAGGCACATCAGACTGGAAAGCGGGCACCAAGACTTTGGGCTGGAAGGCAGGCATCAGGACAGACTGAAAAGCGGGCACATCAGACTGTACAATAGACAGGAACACATCAGGCTGGCCGGCAGGTATTAAAACATCAAAGTGGAACATGGGCACAGGAACATCAGATTGGGGCACAGGAACTTCAGGCAGAGACACTGGCTGGATAGCAGGCAGAGGTTTGGCAGAATCAGGTGGGTTATCAGGTTCAGCTGGCATGCAAGCAGACTGGAGCAGGTTGGTTGGTGTGGAAGCAAGTTGGGTTACTGGCAGGATTGCGTGAGTGGGGAAGAACTTCCGTTTCTTCTTTGGCTTAACTGCTGGAGATCTGTAGGTGGCTGTAGGACTGTAGACAGGAGGTGAGGCATACTGAAACGAAGGGCTGGGATATGGCAAGGAAGAGGGAACAGTGGCCAGAGGAAGTTTTTGTGGGGAAGTTGCAGGTATTAGAGAAAAGGCAGGTGGGTTAAAGGCAGGATAGGTGCAGGAAGTAGAAACAGGGTATTGATACTTGGTGGGGAGCAGGGTATATTGGACTGTAGCTGAGGTTGCCAGGGGTGATGGAAGAAAGGACATCTGAGCAGGCAGGTGTTTAGTAGCAAGTCTGGGTTGTGGAGAGCTGACAGAAGCTGGGCATAACAGGTCTGACCATGCCTGAAGTACAGGTAGCACAAAAGTGGGCTCACATACCCTCTGTTTGACCAGGGACTACACTTCAAGATTGTATTCTTTCAACAACTGTTTGGGACAAACCAAATAATGCTCCAAAAAGGATGCAGAGTCATCCTCCAACAGCCATACTAAGGACACAACCTGGTTAATGCTGAAGGGGGGAGAAAAGTCATCATGGCCCTTTGGGATACAGGGCAGGGCCAGCTCTGTACACATTCCAATCAAAGGCTGAACATCCTCAAACAGTATACTGCCCTGATTGACCACAGAGTGAGCTAAACAGATAATCTCCAGCAGCTGATCACTGGACCACCCTTTCAATGTCTGGCGGAGATATTCAGAACTCTCTGTTGCCAGCAGAGCATAATAAACAATTATATTTGAATTCATTCCAGCAACGTGAAACAGAACCGAGATGGTTCCCCTGTGCAGCCACTTCTGGTCAGAGATGGCCTTGGTATACTGTCATGAACAGGTGTGACCAGATTGTGTGGACTGCAAAGAGGAAACCAAAACGCATGTAAAGTGAATAAGAATAATGTTTATTTAAAATAAGTGATATAAATAAGTAAACACCCCAAATACAAATAGTGCCCAACCAACAGAAAACCCACAGACAACAGATAATATATACAGCCAAAGTGAAGTACCGAAATCAAACACATTAGCCAGGCCAGGGTCATACACAGGGGATCAGCAACTGAACAATAGGAGAGGGAGATAGGATAGGAGAGGGAGATAATGGATGGGATCAGGCTACAAGGGAATGGGAACACAGGAGGGACAGGATCAGGATGGGATCGGGTACAGTCTCAGGTTCAGGTTCAGATACAGGTTACAAGGTAACAAGGTAACAAGCTAACAAGGTACAGGTCAGGGCGCAAGGAAGAAAGATACCAAAGCAAGCATGTGAGGGCTTGCCGGGTATTTATGGGACTGACAATAATTGTCTTCATGTAACACCTGAGCGCAGGGAGTGTTATCTGCTCCATACTGCCAGGATCCATCCGCTGGTGGATGTCAGTACTGCGGCCAAAAGATGAAATAACACCAGCAGGGAAAGATTCCCCTGACAGTTCCAAACTGCCAGGAGACACCTGCTGGTGGACCCCAGTACTGCACGCCACATGATATATCTTACCAGCGGAAGGACCCTTTCCTGACACAAGCATAGCAGAGCAAGGTATTTCATTGCTTTCAACAATAAGCCTTATAGGGATGACAAAATGAGTTGATAAAGAATTAACTTTATTTGCTTCCTGAATCAAAGGAGAGATGAACTGAGAAATTGAGTTTATTTGTTCAGATACTGTAACATGCATTGCTGCAATTGTTCTTTTAAATTCATTGGGACAGTTAACTGCTTAAAGTGGATGTAAACCCAAGATTTTTTTTTTTTTTATGTCATATTGTAGAGTATAAGATTTCCTATCATTTGAGCCCAGTCTTGCCACACAGAGTTAATCCATTTCTGAGCAATCCTCTTTTATTGTTCAGTGAGAAAATTCTTGACAAACTGAGAAAAACTTTGTCAAATACTCCCCCTTGCTGTGAGTGACAGGTGATTTACATATCTCGTGCACTAGCCTAAGTAAGACACAGGCAGTATTTTTTAATTTCCTCCCACTCCTTTCTCCTTTTATATATATATATACTGTATATAGCTGTGTCCAGCAGCACTCCACCCCCCCCCGTAAATGACATGTATAGCGTTTCCGTCCTTTCCTCCACTCTCCATCCTGACAGAGTCCACTGGAATGGAGGGGAGTCGGCTGCAGGGGGATGAGGGGGGTTGAGCAGGAAGACACTGCGGGCGGATAAGGACAGGAGGGGGGCCAGAGAAGGGGAGGTGGTGGTGGTGGAGAGAACACATCAGGCGCTGGAGGAGGACACAAGGGACAGTCGGGGGTGATCGGTGCAGCGGCGGGACAGCCGTGAGCACCGATCTCCCTGCATGGCATTTGATCAGCTGCTTCTCCTTCTCTGCCTCCTCAGGGGGATCCGTGCTCACAGCTGTCCCCGCCGCACCGATCATCCTCGGCTGTCACTGGACAGTGACAGGAGCCATGAGCATGCTCCTCTTCTCCTGTGCGCGCACTTTTCACTCCAGCCAGGCGCGAGTGTAGAGGTGGGCGGGGAGTCTGGTGATGTCATGACTCCGCCCACCAAGCGCCATACAACGGACCCGCCCACTGAATCCGGCGTTTTTGGGGGCTCCAAGCAGCTAAAGGGGAGACATTTGAAAGGTAAGGATACATGCAGGAGGCATGTATATCCGTATAGATCACCCCTACGGCAGTACTTTAAAAAAGATGGGAGTGAGTTTACATCCACTTTAATGTCCAGAGTCTCCACAATAAAGACATAAGTTCTCTGAACATCGTCTTTCTTTCTCCTGAGTAGTAATAGATCTTTTAATAGCATCCACCTGCATAGGTTCAGGAGTGTCAGAATCAGGAAAAACTCTTGAACCCTTAGGAGGATTCTGAGAAATAGAACAATGCATGCCACGATTACTGCCTAGGATTCCCAGTCTCTCCTTTCTCCTTTCAGTAAGTCTCTGATCAATTTGAATACATAATTTAATAAAAGCCTTGAGGTCGTCAGGACTTTCTACTCTGGCAAGCTCATCTTTTACATTTGTTCCGAGAGTCCTTTGACGGAACTGACTCTTTTGTGCTGCTGGATTCCAATTGGTATCTGAGATACAACATCGGAATTCAGTTGTGTACTCTGCAAGAGAGCGCCTACCCTGCCGTAAATTGTGCAATTCTGCCTCAGCAGTAGCGCAGCGGTTAAGATCATCGAAAACTTGGTTCATCGCAGTCACAAAAGAATCTAAATCATCCAGTAGAAAAGCCTATTGGTAATATTTAAAAAAAAAATTTACAAAAATAAAAAAATAAAAAATCAATATGATACTTATACTCAAAATATATACATATCAATCAAATATTGGTATAGGTCAAATGGTAACATTTGAGTATAACACATCCATATAAGTATTAGTACATGCCTCATGTGTAATAATGTAGAAACACCATTCCCCCAAGCAGGGTAGAGAACTTGACAAATGATATAGTAAATGGTGTAGTATAGACACTCACTCATCCATAGGATGAATAAGCATGCAAAATTACCTGTCTGACCACTTTGGTTAGACATTACTTACATACCGGTGGGGTATTCTCCCATGGGGCGGTGGGCTCTAGCTGACCTTCATTCCCTCCCTCCAATCAATTTTGCATGTGTCTACTACATCATTTGTCGAGTTTTCTACTCTGCTTAGGGAATGATGTTTCTACATTATTACACATGAGGCATGTACTAATACTTATATGGATGTGTTATACTTAAATGTTACCATTTGACCTGTACCAATATATGATTGATATGTATATACAATATTTTGAATAAGTATCATATTGATTTTTTTCTTTTTTATTTCTGTAGATTTGTTTTAAATATTACCAATAGGCTTTTCTACTGTACTTTGCCTTGTCGGTCCTGAAGAAATAGGGTAACCGCGAAATGTGTTGACCCATCCTAAGGTTTAGTGCACCTATTGTTGTAATGTATTTTTATGCAGCTGTGTCTGCATTGTTTTTTAATTATGTGAAATAAAATTATACATTTTTTGAGAAAAATTATCTTTCTTTTGTTGGTTAACTCATTCTAAAGAGTGTACGTTGAGGTGTATTTAAAGTCCCAAACATGTTCTCTACTTCCCCCCTACTCTATATATATCGAAATGACACCTCTATGTCACTTTTCACTCTGTTCCACAAATAATTCCCTTTTACCCTATCATTCAAAGGAATAGACAAATCTCTGACAGGCTATGAAATTCAATCAAGACCCAAGAACAGTCAGACTTGTAAATCAAGTTCTATTTAAAAAAAGGTTCATCCAAAGAAAAGTTTAAGCCCCCGTTCACACCTATGCGAATTAGATGCGGCTTACAACGCATCCAATTCGCAGGACATTTTAAACTAGGTTAATTTAAATGAGGCTTGTTCACATATGTGTGTTGCATTCGCACTGCGCATTGCACAAAAAACTTTTGAACAGGAGATTTTTATCTCCCCAGTGAAACCTGAGCTTCAATTCGCACTGCACATGTGTGAACCCAGACTAAAGTCTAAGATCAACCAACATAAAAAACAGAAAAATCATCACAAGGGACATAACTTACAGTTACCCCACTGCTATAATCTTCCAGTGCAGCAGGGGTTGGTAGAAGTAAGGGAGCTGCAACAGACTCTCAGCAAGAGTACCCAACTACGTCTGCCCTTTCCACCCAGCTCCTCCATTAATAGAAGCCATACTACAGCTACTATGAATATAACATGATCTGTGAATGGAGGCCAGGACATGACTGAAAGGTCTACCCTCTCCATTCACAGATTGCTTTTTATTCATAGACGCTGAAGTATCAGCGTCTATGAATGGAGGAGCTGAGCAGAGAGGGTGGGCATAGTTGCACTATTGATGAGTTTTTTGTGACATCTCCCAAAGTTCTATCAACCCCCACCACAATGGAAGATTATGGCAGAGGGGATGGGCATTGATAGAAGAGGATTTCGCCTAAAATAGAAGGCAACAGCACAAGGGACATATCCTACTAACAGCAAGTTATGTCCCGTGTACTAATTTTTGTGTTTTTTACTTTGACTGCACTTAGCTTTTAAGTTTTGCTTATTTTCTGCAATACACTTAAGAAGACAGCAAAGGAGACACTTAAGGAGACAGCAAAGTGACAGAGATATGTCTGGTGTATGTGATGGCTTCAGCACTAGCTCTTCCCACATGTTTCCTCATAGGAGAAGTTCTAAAGAAGCCAATCTCTTTAGAATGTCTCCTACAACAAAACACATCAGGGCGGAAGCATCACGTCCGCTAGACATAGTGCCATATACGTTTTTTTGATATGCCTTATTTTGTTTTGGTCCTTGGTTGCTTCATGTGGATCATTTGAAAATTCTCTTAAATACATTAAGTGTGGTAGACCTTTTTTATGTGGGGTCTTGTCTTCTGGTAAGCAGCTGATGTTACTGTTGGTGGTGGAATTCAGAAGTTGTCACAGAAGATTTCAAGCCTCACCTAAAGCATAAAGTGGACTTTGTAAATGACACTGTTTGGTGTTTGATTCACATTATTTTCACCTTAACTTAAAGGGACAATTTTTGGGTAAAGCGGTTGTATACCCTCAGAAAAAAAATAAAAAGTTAAAAAAAAAAAACCCTGTGAGGCAAAGGCATAATGAGCTAGTATGATCCGCATACTAGCTCATTATGAAATACTTATCTTAGTACAAGGTCCCCGTATCGCAGGCCAGCCCATGCCGAGGGAGCTGACATGTCTTCTGGGTTCGCGACTCCAGCGCTGTGAGTGGCTGGAGCCGCGATGACGTCACTCCCACACATGCACGCGGGAGTCTTCTTCCTGGCAAGGTTCGGCAGCGTCTGCCAGACCTTCAGCCAGCATTCACAGCGCATGCGCAGCTGATGTCAGTGGCTACATACAAAGTGAATATCTCCTAAACCGTACAGGTTTAGGAGATATTCATTTTACCTACAGGTAAGCCTTATTATAGCCTTACCTGTAGGTAAAAATAAAAAAAAATGGGTATGCAACCACTTTTTTAAACCCAACTTGCAAACTAGTATGTGACAAGAAAGGAGCAGCTGCAGAAATAAAAACATTTTCTTCTTTCACCTATAGACCAAAATTATTATGCTTGAATGTACTTTGTCGTACTGACATTTACAGACAATTTTAATTTTGCTTCTCCATTAAACTAGACTTAGTAGGTATTACATAATATGTCGTAGATGTCCCGAATACTGTCAAACACCTGCTATTGCATTAAAAAAACTATAATTGATTTGCACACAAAATTATGAACCAGAAGTGACATTACAGAAAAAGCATCACTAGACCTTTCAGTTGATTGGCACAAATAGTTTGCCCGCTGACAAGTTAATCATCTTTACATCTCTTAAACAGTTTTTTAGGAAATTTAATCTGGATGGCAAAAATAATTTGCTGGCAACGTACTACTTATGTTGATGAAATGAGGGCTACTTCAAACAAAAGTGTGGTGCGCAGAGAAAGCATTTATAAATAGGATAAGCCTTGTAAAACAAAAATAAATATAAGGAAGACAAAAAGAGAAGACAAAAATGAACTATATGACTCCCTCTCTAGTATTCCCCTAATATTATTAAACAAGTTGGGGAAACAATAAAGTGCAGCATTGATGGTATATTTTTCTTTTTCGATTTTGTTTACTTTTTTCTGACCACCTCTATGGAAAATTAAAGTGTTACTAAACTCACAACAGTAAAATCAGTCAGTCTGTATATTCAGTAAAGCATGCTTGTTATACTCACTGTAGAACCTAAGGGGTTAATCCTGCGCATTGTGTAAAAAGACTGTTTGATCCTGTCTTCTCTGATCCTCCCCTTATTCCACTGACTCCTAATAATTTCCTGCTAACACAGAGATTTTGGAATCAGGCATGCTCAGATGTGTATGTATTGCTAGACAGTTTTTTTTTTCTTGGGAGGATGCATGTGATCAGCACAGGGCCAATCAGCACTGTGCAGTCAGGGGTCTTGCAGTCTCATAGATCAGTGAGAAAACTCCTTCTACAAGCTTTAAAGAGGAAGTAAACCCTGATTGGTTTTACTTCTTCTTTATTCCCCTGCAAAGTAAAAGCATAATGGGCCAATATGCATTGCATACTAGTCTATTATGTACCACTTACCTGAAAACGAAGCCCGCGATGTCCCCGCTGGTGGCCGCATCCATTTTCACCCCTCTTCCTTCCGGGTCCGTGGACTCTGACTCTCTGATTGTCCGGAGTCGCGTCACGGCACGGGCCCTATAGAAACGGCAACGATCGTGCCCTTTCTTCATAAGGCAACAGATGACCCCTTGTGGCCAGTTGAGAATATGAGACTCGGCCACACCTAAAATAATGGTTTATGTGTAATCTCCTTTAATATTTGGAACTTTTGCTCCTGCAAGTTGCCTACCACATTTATTGCCCGACTCGTAACAGCATTTTCTTCTTATTTGTAATGCCAATTTAGCTCTGTATTGTAATAGATCAGTCACTTGTCTACAGGCATTTAATAATTCTCGTTCCACTTCATCAGTCTGAAAATGTTTATGCCGTGCCTCTAATCCTTGAATTTTAGACAATAGCATATTCAGTTTGGCTTCCCTCTCCTTCTTTATTCTTGCACCGTGTTTTATCAACACCCCCTATATTACTGCTTTATGTGTTTCCCAAATTACTCTTGGGGAGCTATCTGAGTTATCGTTCATCTGAAAAAAAAAAAAAACAATTTACAAAAGGTTTAAAATAATTCCCTTCCCACTAAAGACCTTCGAGTCGGTCGTTTGACTACGGCACCCCGAGGGTCCCTAAAGCACTACTGCTTTTAAGCACTCAATTACTGATTCTACGTTTTTTTGAGTGCTGGCCTATTTGGGGGTTGTGATTGAGCACAGCTGGTCCAGTCCGAGCCTTCCGAGCATGCTCCACCAGTATTAAAATAGCGCACTTCGCTTATTCTCTGTACTATTTCCTCTGTACTATTTCCACTACAGCTTCCTAAAATGTTGGAGGGTTGAAAAAGAGAGAAAGAAACAAAAAAAAAAAAAAAAAAAGAAGGAGGAAAGTGAAGCCAGGGCGGAGGGGAGGGGAAAATTCAACAATTCAACATCATTCCTTGTATCTTCTGTATTCCTCCACCTTCCTCTCCTGTACTTCAGCCCTTGTCTTATCTTATCCCTTTATTTTATATCTCCTTTGTACGGTATGGGCACATGGACTCTTCATTACCTATTCATCCCTTTCCTTCCCTTACATTCCCTTACATATAACATTTACCTAATTACATTACAACGGGGTGCACAATAAAAAGATGGGAAAACCATTTAGTGATAATCCCTACACTCTCATAAATAAGTGGGAGTGGTGAGGGTATGGTATAAGTACCCCCCCATCTCTACAGTTATATATTATTTGTATATTATTTATATGTTCTTTACATTATCAGTTCATTGTGTAGCTCAAACAGGCCCGGACTGGCCATAGGGCAGACCGGGCATTTGCCCGGTGGGCCAGGGGCCGTCGGGCCGCTGGGCTGCATGTCTGGGACATGCAAATTCGGCCACGGGTTCTGACATGCAGGACCGGTTTTCTAACACTGGCCGCTGATGTTCCACCAGTGGCATACTAAGTAGGGGGGGGCGGGCTGCCAGTGTCAGATGCTTTGTGAACTGTAGTTGCCCTGTGTAGTGGAGTTGGGTGCGTGCGAGCCTCGGAGCCGCACTCGAGTGACACCCGTCGGCACATCAGGGGGCCCACAACGATCCCGTTCTCTCTGGCCTGGTGGCCGCAGCTCTGATCAGTCTTGGCTCGGCTGTCTCACACAGCCGAGCAGAGTGGAGCCGCCTCCCCCTCCTCCTTTATGTCTACACAGGGGAAGGGGACCCAACATGCAGTCCCGGGGGGTCTGTAGTGTTGGGCAGTCTGTATTGTAGGGGGGTTCTGTATTGTAGGGGGGTCTGTATTGTAGGGAGGGGGACTGTATTGTAGGGAGGGGGTCTGCACTGTAGGGAGGGGGTCTGCACTGTAGGGAGGGGGTCTGTATTGTAGGGGGGTCTGTATTGTAGGGAGGGGGTCTGCACTGTAGGGAGGGGGTCTGAACTGTAGGGAGGAGGTCTGCACTGTAGAGAGGGGGTCTGTATTGTAGGGAGGGGGTCCGCACTGTAGGGAGGGGGTCTGCACTGTCGGTAGGGGGTCTGTATTGTAGGGAGGGGGTCTGCACTGTAGGGAGGGGGTCTGTATTGTAGGGAGGGGGTCTGTACTGTAGGGAGGGGGGTTGTATTGTAGGGAGGGGGGCTGCACTGTAGGGAGGGGTCTGTACTGTAGGGAGGAGGTCTGCACTGTAGGGAGGGAGTATGGACTGTAGGGAGGGGGTCTGCACTGTAGGGGGTCTGTGTAACATGCAGGGGGTCCAGAACTGTTAGGGGGGTGTCTGTGTAACAAACAGGGGTCCAGAGCTGTGGGGGGCTGTGTAATGTAAAGGTGTCCAGAGGTACAAGGTGCTGTGTAATGTAAAGGGGTCCAGAGGTACAATGTGCTGTGTAATGTAAAGGGGTCCAGAGGTGCAGGGTGCTGTGTGATGTAAAGGGGTCCAGAGGTACAAGGTGCTGGAACCCCACATCCCATCATTAACCGCCGCCGCGAAGCACCCCCCCCTAATTTAAATGTTAAATTAGTTCCTTGTGACTCCCTTGCCCCACCCCAATATCCCCAGTCTCTACTTCCATAGCCTACCCTCCCTTCCACTCTCTTCTCTTTACATAGGTGTTTATATTGGTGTCTACCCCTGTGTTAATTCCCTTTGTGCATTTATCCCCCCTCCTTCTCTCTCTGTTTTACCCACTCCCCTATCCTGCTTTTTATTCTAATTCCCTAGGTAAGACCATTGTACGTACTATACCTACAGTGAATACTGTGCATAAAAAAAAAAAAAAAAAAAACAGTGGCATAATAGTGATATAACAACAATATAAAAGTGATATAAAACATTCCAAAAACGTGACCAGTTCACACCTTCCTAATTATCCCTCCCTCCTTAATAAAAAAAAAATGGAATAAGGTTTTATTGATTATTAAAGGAATTTGAGTTATATGTATATTCCATAAGTCTCTCACCCTCCCCACTCCCCCATTCACCAATATTTAATAATCTGTCTCAATCTCTCCCTATCTCCCTTCCCTGCTCTCTTTCCTCTCTTTTCCCTCCCTTTCACCCCCCTCTATCCATTTACTCTCTATAACATGCATAAACCATACATAACATAGTATCTATTTATTCTCTATAACAAACTATAACATACTACTAATATCTTCCTTATTCCCTCCCTCTCCCCCCCCCCCACTTCCTCTATCCCTCCCCTCCCTCTTTTATTACATCTATTCCCATCTACCCCATCTTCCTTTCCCAAACCAACCTCCATTCACTAACATCCATTCATCTTCTTCCTTCCTTCCTTCCTTCCTTCTTTCCTTCCTTCCTTCCTTCCTTCCTTCCTTCCTTCCTTCCTTCCTTCCTTCCTTCCTTCCTTCCTTCCTTCCTTCCTTCCTTCCTATTTCTTTCATTCCTCACTCACTCTTCCAGGCATCTTCCTCACCTTCCATACTACTTATATTCTCTGTATTATTTATTATTTTTATATTATTATATTATTATAATGTCCATGTGTCCATATATCTTCCCCGTTCTCTTCATGGGGATTCTTAATCTCCAATTGCTTTGTTAGCTCAATCAACCCTCTACCCTAAAAAAAGAAAAGAAAAAAAAAGCCAAGATATTCAGGGCATTCACAGTGCATACAGAGTACACACTTCCATAACCCCCTTCTCCCAGGAGAAAAGGAAGAGAAAAGAACAAAAAATGTAATTAAGTCCAGAGCTAGGAAAAAAAAAAAAGGAAAAGAGGGGCAGAAGTTCCTGCAGTTTCTTCTGGAGTTGCCAATACTGCTACTTTCTCATACTAATGCCCATAAAATTGTCCTTTTAAATCTCCCCTACGGTCTTCCTGTATGGCATTAGTTTATGTCTGCGGCAAAGGTGATCGCCAATTCGACACCTCAAACGGTTCCACATTTAAGAAAGCGAACAGTTTTGGGAGATCACTATGTACTCGTAAGGTAAATGTTAACAGGCCCTTCCTTATTACTACTTCCAAGGGGTACTTCCATCTATATGTACCCCCCTCTCTCCATACACTGTCTAACACGGGGCGGAGTAAAGCTCTATGTCGCAGTGTCGCTCGGGATAGATCGGGCAATATCTTCACCACAGTCCCTGCAATTTCAATAGACAGCATATTCTGATTACACCTTTACCATGATCACAGATGGGCGGGTGAGAATCAGGGCAGTTACCGCCCATATTTGAAACCAACCAATCACAAAATGGTAAATATAAAGTGAGGGAGGTAACCATCCAATAATTTTGCACCATACAAAAGGAGACACACATGATTCACAAAAAGGACCACAGACCCACACGCTGACATACACTCACTCTCTGGATGAACACCAATTTGGTAATAAGCGACCACTCCCCATCTCGCTGGACATTGCTGCTAGGACGAATCAAATATACAGTAAAACCTTGAAATGCGAGCATAATTCATTCCAGAAACATGCTTGTAATCCAAAGCACTTGTATATCAAAGCAAATTTCTCCATAAGAAATAATGGAAACTCAAATGATTTGTTCCACAACCATTTATTCATAGGTACTTCAGTTTATAGTCATATAAAAAAGATTATAGCAATGTGACTAGGTTGTGTAACCATAAAATTTCCATCCACAAATGGAAGCCTCCACAAGGGAATTTGAAGCAAAAGCCAGCAGGAGCTACAGAGTATAAAAGAGAAGAGAGGTGCTTCTAAGTGTAGCAATATGTTGCTAAATGTTGTACCTTCATTAAATGTAACCATATTGCTACACTTAGAGCCGCCTCTCTTCTCTTTTATACACAGTTGTGACATGAAGCTACTTGTATATAAAGACATCGCTTGTATATCAAGTCAAAATTTATTACAAAATTTTGCTTGTCTTGCAAAACACTCTCAAACCAAGTTACTCCCAAACCAAGGTTTTACTGTACATCATTTCCTTTAAACAGCGGTGAGAAACTGACCATATAATTATTGATAATATTTTTCTCTTCCCAAAATAATAGCAATTGTATTTTACTGTTTACATTTTATCTTATCCAATACCGTGTGAAGGGAAAATTATAGGAATCATATTTTTCTGTTTACATTTTATCTTATCCAATACTGTGTGAAGGGTAGTTTAGTATTTCATAATTGTCCCACGTTATTGGCCTTGTGTGTTGAAGCCATTTGTGGGTGAAATTGAGATCAAACTGTATGACAACAAATTTGGCTACTGTGATCCCAGGGAAATTATTTATCGCCCCATTCAATCTGGTAGCTCTGTTAAAATTAATACTCCCTTCAAATTGATAATATCTATCTGTTGACTCCGTAGACATACTTTATATTCCTTCCGGCTGGAGAAATTCAGAGGATTGTTTTCCCGAGCGACAAGAGATATTGTGTTTTTGAACTTAAGGCACGATTACCGCAAATATTTTTTTTAACATAGTCATTTGGGCTACCCTTGGGTTATTTATCAAATATTAAGGAAAATAGTTTTGTTGCCATGTTGATGTCCTTGGCAGGGTGTTTGAAATATTAATCACCAGAAAATCCGGTTCTGTATGAAGTTGTATAATTATACTTGTAAATTATTAAAAATGATTTACTTATTAATTTTATTGGGAGATATTTATATGTTGGTAAGAATTCCCCATAGAAAACAAACTCAGGAAATTATTGTGGTATGTTACCGATTGTCTAAACAAAGTTCACATTTTTACCATAAGGTTAGAGGCACTGCGCAAAACACTCAAATTTTATGTAATTCAAATTCCCCATATGTATTATTAGGATTCCATACCACACTAAGAAAATAAAATTGGCAAGCACTGCTGAAATATTTTGTAAGAGGGAATCTTACCACATTACAGAACAAACTGGTGATTGTATTTGCATATACGTTGTGAAGGATATCTGTTGTATAGTAACATGGCAGGAAGTGATAATGAATCTAATTCATCTAGAAACAGCCGGGATGGTAATACCGCCCCAGCTGTAGCTACCTTAAACCTGAAAAAGGCTACTGAGCCTCAGGAAAACTTAAGTGGAGTCCTTGACTATGGGGTAACCGAATACATTCATAAGAGATTAGACCTAGGAGGCAATTTAGAGAAGTTTACCAAAGAGGAGAAAGAACAGGCCCAGAGGTTAAGTGATATTTTTTTATTGAAAATGGCCGGGTTTACCAACTGATTATGGCTTTTGCGAGCGCAAAAGACACAAAAAATCGAGACCGGCACATTTGGAGTCTTGGCCGATCTTGTGGTTTTTGTTTATTCCATACCACACTCACAGCACCTTTTTTTCTGCTGCTGGCCGTGTTATTGAGCCACAAGATGCAGAAGAGTTGGTGGAGTGGATAACAAAGCCATCCTCATCCTCCTCATCCTCTGTCACCCAGGCTCAGAGTAGTTTGCCTTCCAACGCAGCTGCTAAAGCGGCCTATTCCACTGGCTCCTTGTCCACAGTCACTCCTTCCATAGTCCCACCATCATGCACGGAGGAGTCCCCAGAATTATTCAACCACAGTGTCGGGTACATGCTGCTGGAGGATGTGCAATGATTTGAAGGCTCCGATGTTGGCTCCCGGGTTGAGGAAGGAAGTAACGTGAGCTTAGAGAGAGGGGGTGCCCAATAAGGACAAGAAACTGGCAGTCATGTTCCCCCAGCTGCAGCATACTGCCAAATTTGTTCCAGTGATGAGGAGGGAGGGGATGATGACTGTCACTGACTGTACTTGGGTGCCTGAGAGAAGAGAGGAGGAGGAGGCACAACTCCAACGAGATACAGGATGTCCTCTAGGGGGAAGCTTAAGGGCAGCCACACTACTGCACCACACCGCAGAGCTCCGCAGGTGCAGGGCGCTGCTGACTCCACACTGACTTTTCAGTTCTTTGGTGTGGGCCTTTTTTGACACGTGTCCAGCAGATCGCACCGTTACTGTTTGCAACCTATGTCTAAAGCGAATCAAGCGTTGCCAGAACAGCAGCCGCTTGGGCACTGCATGCTTGACCAGACATATGACGACCTGCCATGCAGTCTGTTGGCAACAGCACTTGAAAGGCAGACTTCTCCTTGCTCCTCATCTGGGAACTCCAACCCTACTATACCTCCAGTCCTCTCAAAAACCTGCACTGAGAGAAATGAAGGTATAGCAATAGGTGTCCCAAGTACTTGCAGCCAATCTGCTAGCAGTATACCACCATCTGATTTTTGCAGGCAAATTTCCCTACCCCAGTTGCTGAACCATAAAAAGAAATTGGGCCCCAGCCATCCACATGCTCAGCGTCTAAATGCTAGCTTGGCCAAATTGCTATCACTGCAACTGCTGCCTTTTCAGCTGGTAGATTCTGCCCCATTTCATGAATTTGTGGAATGCGCTGTACCTCGGTGGCAGGTTCCAAAACACCATTTCTTTTCACAGAAGGCCATTCCGGCTCTCTACCGGCCTGTGGAAGGCAATGCTTCACGTCACACTGGGTAACTCTGCTGGCAGCTGGGAAGGATGCAGGACAGGGTTCAGTATTGTTGGAGCTTATTCTGTCACCACGCCTCCAAAATGCTAGTGGTGATTCTGCCACAGCTCTCTCCTCCACCCCCTCCTCTTCTTCTTCCTCTATGGACTCTTCTGCAGATTTGTCCTCTGAACCAGCGGTGCTCCATAAGCTTTCAAGGGGCTATGCAAGCAGTCAGGCAAAAAGATGCCATGCGGTGCTTGAGTTGGTCTGCTTAGGGGACAGGAGTCACACTGGGGCAGAGATTCTGTCAGCTCTGCAGGAGCAGGCTCAGAGGTGGTTGACGCCACGCCAGCTTCAGCCAGGAATGGTTGTATGTGACAATAGCACCAACTTTCTCTCCGCCCTCCAACAGAGACACTTGACCCATGTTCCATGTTTGGCACACATCCTGAATTTGGTTGTGCAGCGGTTCTTGAGCAGATACCCAGGCTTACAGGATCTCCTGAGGCAGGCCAGAAAAGTCTGTGGTCATTTCCGCGGGTCATACAATGCCAGTGCTCGGCTGGCTGACATTCAAAGGGAATGAAACCTGTCCACCAACCGCCTCATTTTGACATGCCCACCAGGTGGAACTCATCATTGGCAATGCTGTAGTGGCTGCACACACAGCAGAGGGTCATCAATGAGTACCTGTGCGAGTATGGCACCAGGACAGGGTCAGGGGAGCTTGGCTTTCACTATGCCAGTGACTACTGATTAAGGATGCATGCACTGTCCTGACACCATTTGAGGAGGCCATAAGGATGGTGAGCAGCGACAATGCATGCATCAGTGACACTGTCCCTGTAGTCTTCCTGTTGGAGCACACGCTTGGTGGAATCATGGATAGGGTACTTGAGGCAGAACAGCGGGAGGAAGAGGAGGACTTCCTTACCTCTCAAGGCTATCCAGATAGCATTCCTGCAGGCCCACCAAACACACAGGAAGAAGAGGAGGAGGAGGATTGTGTCAGCATGGATGTAGAGGATAACAATCAGCAGCAGTCTTCAAGGGATGGTTTTCAGTCCCCAGAAACTCAAGGAGTTGTACTTGGCTGGGAGGGGGTAGTTACAGATCATGTGATCCTTAGTGACCCAGAGGACTCAGAATCAAATGCCTCTGCAAACTAACGCTGCATGGCCTCCCTGATTCTGCAATGCCTGCGAAAGGACCCTAGGATTCGTGGTATGAAGGAGAGGGATCATTATTGGCTGGCAAACCTTCTTGATCCATGTTAAAAGGGTAAGGTTGCAGAACTCATCCTGCCTTTGCAGAGGGAGCAGAGGATGAAACATCTTCAGGAGGCCTTGAAGAAAGTTTTGTGCAATGTATTTCCAGACCCTGGGAGGTTACAATTTCCTGGTGCTAGACAACGTGTTGCTGAGGCTTCGTTCAGTCAGAGGAAGAGCGGTGGAGATGGTCACCAGCTGACCAATGCCTTTAAACAATTTTTCAGTCCTCAGCGCCAAGGTCTGATCGGTTCAAGCAACCATCGCCAGTGTCTGCATTACATGGTGCAGGAATATCTAGGGGCAAGAGCAGACGTGGAGACCTTTCCAACAGAGCATCCACTGGGTTACTGGGTCTTGACTATCCTATTCCTCCTCAATCTTGATGATGCTAACTTCCAACAATATTTTTGGTTTAAGGCACCACCACCACTACCTAAGGCCCAATTTTTCTTCCCCTGTTTAACAGGGGCATGTAATTACAATGTTTGATCTAATATTTCTAATATTTCACAGTAGGGCCCGTTCCTGCACCAAACAAGAGTATCTGTGAGGGGTTACAGTGTTGTGGCACCACCACCCAAGGCCCATGTTTTCTGCTCCTGTTTACCAGGGGCGTGTAATTAAAATTTTTTATAAAATATTTCAACACAGGGCCCATTCCTGCACTCAACAAGGGTATCTGTGAGGGGTTACAGTGTTGTGGCACCACCACCCAAGGCCCAATTTTTCTGCCCCTGTTTAACAGGGGCATGTAATTACAATTTTTGATACAATATTTTAACGCATGGTCCATTCCTGCGCCCAACAAGAGTATCTGTGAGGAGTTACAGTGTTGTGGCACCACCACCACCACCCAAGTCCCAATTTTTCTGCCCCTGTTTAACAGGGGCATGTAATTACAATTCTTGATATAATATTTCAATGCAGGGCCTGTTCCTTCACCCAACAAGAGTATATGTGAGGGGTTACAGTGTTGTGGCACCACCACCACCACCCAAGGCCCATTTTTTCTGCCCCTGTTTACCAGGGGCGTGTAATTAAAATTTTTGATATAATATTTCAATGCAGGGCCCGTTCCTGCGCCCAACAAGAGTATCTGTGAGGGGTTACAGTGTTGCGACACCACCACCACCACCCAAAGCCCAATTTTTGTGCCCTTGTTTAACAGGGGCATGTAATTACAATTCTTGATATAATATTTCACAGCAGGGCCTGTTCCTGCGCTCACCAAGAGTAACTGTGAGGGCTTACAGTGTTCTGGTACTACCAACACCTAAGGCCCAATTTTCTGCAGAGTATATAGAGCAGGCCGTATAGTATATATACTGCTGTTCAGAGTATATAGTGCCTGGGGGCCCCCCACACCATTTTTTTTTTAATTTTAATATTTCATCTATATTGCCAGTGTCCTTTAGAAATGTAATTTTGCTGTGGTATTGTTCTAGACTTGAGGAAAATGTGCTACTTTACAGGCATACTAAGGACACCCCCCCAGGCACGATATTTAAAGGAATATTTCATTTTTATTGTTTCACTTTAAGCATTATTAAAATCACTGCTCCCGAAAAAACAGCCATTTTTAATACTTTTTTTTGCACTGATACATGTCCCCTGGGGCAGGACCTAGGTCCCCAAACACTTTTTATGGCAATAACTTGCATATAAGCCTATAAAATTAGCACTTTTCATTTTTCTCGTTCGTGTCCCATAGACTTTAGCGGTGTTTGCATGTTCGAACAAATTTTTTGCCTGTTCGCATGTTCTGCTGTGAACTGAACCGAGCGGTGTTCGGCTCATCCCTAGTGAGGGAGAATCAAGAATTGAGTTGTCACCAGGATAGCAGTAGAGGGAAAGTCCTTTATTGAGGACAATTGTTTGGCAGCTGTTTAAGAGGGTATTTGCCTCCCTTTGGGGAGATTACCTTCAGTTCTGATTTTTTCTGGAATGAATACACAAGTGCATACAAATTACATTCTTTTATAATTGCTTAGAATTCTGATTTAACTATATTTCAATGGTGGAACAGATAAGGCTATTAGATGAACTAAACCATTTTGTTTACTTAAAATATAAAAAAATCTAACATTTTTCTATCTAGAAACCTGTATTAAATGTGAACCTTAGGTGTGATTTTTGTTGCATAGTTACATTGGTACAGTTTGGATGAACGCATATGCAAGTGCACATCTCAATGATCTCCATGGAAGCTGCAAATTTCTGTTGTAGTCGTTGATATTACATTGATAGCAGTGATCTTCCAGATCCTGTGCCAAATGGCTTCCTTTCTGCATACTGATTATAGGGGTCACTCACTTGGAATTGCTGCTATTCACAGAATGCTTTATATATATATATATATTTATATTAAATATATTAAATATATATATATATTAAATATAATTTATATTAAATATATTTATTTATTTTAATAAATACAAGGCATTCTCTGACTGGACGAAACAGGGAATTGAGCGATGATATCTTGATTTCCACCTCAGCCAATCAGTGAACCTCTTGCGTCCATTGAAAAAATACAAGGCATTTTGTGAATGGCAGCAGTGCAGAGTGAGTAAACTCCTGTTGCTGATTTTTTTAATGATTTCCTAATAGTGGGTCAGCATTTCTTAAAAGCTTCTATAGTCATCCTTCTCCACTACACAAAAGCCTGGTAAAGCCTAGATTTAGTTGCTAACTATGGCTGTCATGGTCTTTCCGATTTAAGATTCCCTACTTATTTTTCAGACCGATCTATATTTATCCAATAGCTCTAGCTAGAGGTACAGTTATGCTTCTAGAATCAATTTAATTAATTAATTAAATATATTATACAACTTCTTACATACATTTTTTTTATATAAGCCATTGTAGATGATCTCCATGCCCCCCTCTCCAACACACACACTTTCTTTTTCTTACTATAAAATAAACAGAGTCACTAGGCAGGTGTGCAGGTTTTCACTCCCTGTATTTTACCTTTACATCTAAAATTGGATCCAAACAGACATTCATGGATTCAGCTCATGTACTTAGTAGCATACAATTTTTAGTTTTCATTTTTCTCAAGCCTCTCTGATCTCAATCCCCAATTTATTCAGAGTTAGTTGCATTTACAGAAGTGTTCTGTTTAAAGGTGAACCTTGTAAAATCAAATCAGTTCTAGTTGCCCCCACCCCTCTGTTACAGCTTCTAAATTCCTTTTTAAATCAGAAAACTGAATATTTTGGAGTCACATTTTATAGACACACAGCGATCTGTATAAAGGATGCCTACTTTAAATATGATCAAATTAGGCTGGGAGGAATGGATTAAGTAAAACATTTCCTGGATGGACATTATAACAGCCATATGTCTGGTCTTCTTTCCTCAAAACTACCTGTTCTGGTCTCTTCATGTTTTTCTTTATAAAAAATTACAGTAAGTATCTAGTAGTTTGTTCTGCCATATATTTTTTTCCGAATAAAGAATGTAGGATTAATAAAAAAAAAAAAAAAACTTTTACATTTCTTGTTGGTAACAGAAGTCTTCCAAATATGTTCTACTATTTAGCAGCTCAGCCCTCTGTCCTATTATTGTGGCATATCGAAGGAAAGTACTTAGATTGGTTCTCATTAAGAATAATCTGATTTTCCATACAAAATAGAAAACAAATTAAAAGATGGATCTAACTACTGTTCATTTTTTGGGCAAAAAGAGACCAATTCCTCTAATAAAGATGGGGCACCTCCACAACTTGGCTAATTGAATCGAAAATTATGGGGAAAGAGACGGGGAAAGGACAAGTAGTTGAATGGAGGACCAGATCATGGTATTCATATGCCATATAAACTTTATTAAAAGTGTGCTAACACATTGCATCATGCAGATAGTCACCACCCCAAGTCTCTGATACGTGGCATCCCAGTGGGCCAGTTGCAGAGAATTAGGCGTAATTGTTCAAATGAACTGGACTATAGACGGGAGGCCAAAGAAATGTACCAGAGATTTAGAGAAAGAGGCTATTCACATTGTAACCTGAGAAGAGCTAAAAAGGTAGCCAGCAGTAAATGTAGAGATGATCTAATTAAGCACCGCAGCACACAAGAAGTAACAACAGAGGGCCCTGTAAGAATTATCATAAAATTTGATACACAATGCAACACTGTACCCATATGAAATTTTGATAATTTTTTTCCCCACAAATAGAACTTTCTTTTGGTGGTATTTGATCACCTCTGCGTCTTTATTTTTTGTGCTATAAACAAAAAAAAGCAACAATTTTGAAAAAAACACAATATTTTTTACTTTTTGCTATAATAAATATCCCAATTAAAAAAAAAAAATTCTTCCTCAGTTTAGGTCGATATGTATTCTTCTACATATTTTCGGTAAAAAAATCTCAATAACCGTATATTGATTGGTTTGCGCAAAAGTTAGAGTGCCTACAAAATAGGGGATAGATTTATGGCATTTTTATTATTTTTTTTTTTTTTACTAGTAAAGGCGGCGATCTGCGATTTTTGTGAGGACTGTGATATTGTGACGGACACTTCAGACACTTCTGACACTATTTTGGGACCATTGACAATTATACAATGATCAATGCTATAAATATGCACTGATTACTGTATAAATGTCACTGGCAGGAAAAGGGTTAACACTAGGGGCGATCAAGGGGTTAAATGTGTTACCTAGGGAGTGATTCTAACTGTGGGGGGAGGGGGCTGACCCTATGTACAAGGAACACATGATCTGTCTCCTCTCCCCTGACAGGACGTGGATCTGTGTGTTTACACACACAGATCCACGTCCCTGCTCTGTGACAAGTAATCGTGAGTGCCCAGGGGACATTGCGGCCGCCAGTCTCGTGCATCTGTTCCCGAGTGACGCGGCGCATGTGTGCCCCCTAGATGGCCAGGAAGCCGAGGACGTCATATGACGGCCGCCCAGGATGAGAGAGCCACCTTGCGGCCATCATATTACTATACGTGGGATGGGAAGTGGTTAACGTCCTGATGAAACGAACGTAAGGGTTTGTGAAATGTGTTTTTTTTACATCTGTCTCTGAAATGTCCCTTACCGACATCCTATTGGTCTAAAAAGCCCGAGATTATAGCTGCCCCACCTCTCCAGTACCTTCTTAGCCAAAAGAAACATGTCTGTGTATACTGTGTGTACATGTATGTGTATACAGTGTGATTGTATACTGTGTCTGTGTGTATACTGTGTGGCCCCATAATCTCTGATTGCCTGGGGGCTCCATAATCTCCTATTGCCCGGGGGCCCCATGAGTTGTCAGTCCGCCCCTGGACACCGCTGATGTTTCATATGGGGAATCCTGTTTGAATTCAAAAGGATTATGACCTCTGTTTCAGCTTGTGGATGTCGGAGTATTCAAACAGCCGCACTAGGACAGTTCACTTCCCAGAGATATGTGTCTAAACTGACCCACTCCCCGCACTGAGAACTGCCTGTCCAGGACACCCGGAAGCTTCTGTGAATGCCGGTGTAATCTAACAGCTGCAAGAAGGTAACTCACCAGAGCTCAAGCTCCACTGTGATGTGTGTCTAAATTGACCCGTCCTCTATGCTGTGATCTACCTATCTGGAACATCTGGACGCAGTATGTACAGGGGTTTTACCTGAAATACATTGATCTGTTTGAACCGTTCCTCTGATGTGAGCCCTTTTTGGTATATTATCTACTAATGGCTTAGTTTAAGCCAGTCATTATGTCAGAAATCTGACACATATTGGATCCAGATACAATACCAAACAGATCACTCTGAGCGATTTGGATTCACTGAATTTGGGTCACTGGGACAAGCCTAATTCATGTACTATATATGTTTCTTGGCTATTCTAAAGGAGGACATTATCTCTACCTGATTTTACTGTCATAATGTTTCATTTAATTGGATCCATCCAAATAGGATCCCCACTTTGTACAACACAGTTGCCTTGCTACTTGTGAGAATACCCAAGGACTTCCTTGAATACTTTATGTGGTATTCTATCAT
Organism: Aquarana catesbeiana; assembly: GCF_042186555.1. NCBI lineage: Eukaryota > Metazoa > Chordata > Amphibia > Anura > Ranidae > Aquarana > Aquarana catesbeiana. Next base: position 377,810,622 of record NC_133325.1, read on the forward strand.
AGTCTTAGGCAACTGTATTAATTAGCGGGTTATCATTTTCCTAGTTATCAGGAAGCACTGGACCCATAGTCCTTACATTGGTCGACACCTGTGGAAGTCTATGACACATACAACCAGGGTTAATTTTGGCAGCAAATTTTGTTTAGTTTTAGTCTTAGGACTAAAATAGCATTTTAGTTTTAGTCCCATTTTAGTCTTCTGCAATTGTTTTAGTTTTAGTCGTATTTAGTCGACTAAATCTCCAGTACATTTTAGTCGACTAAAATGTCCTACGTTTTAGTCAACTAAAATCTCCAGTACATTTTAGTTGACTAAAACTCATTTTAGTCGTCTAAAATCTAATAGGTGTAATTAAATTGTAATGCATTAGTTAACATTTCTCTACAATTTCCAAACTCATTATATACTGCTGGAATGAAAAATCGAATATGTTATTTATAATAGGATTGAGGTATGAACATGCACTACAGACCAGTGTTAATTTTGAAGTCAAATTTCAATTTAGTTTTAGTCTTAGTCTTTTGACTAAAATGGCATTTTCATTTTAGTCCCATTTTAGTCTTTTGACTAAAATTACATTTTAGTTTTATGCCCCGTACACACGGTCGGACTTTGTTCGGACATTCCGACAACAAAATCCTAGGATTTTTTCCGACGGATGTTGGCTCAAACTTGTTTTGCCTACACACGGTCGCACAAAGTTGTCGGAATTTCCGATCGACAACCACGCGGTCACGTACACCACGTACAACGAGACTAGAAAAGGCCGGTTCAGAACCAAGCGCGGCACCCTTTGAGCTCCTTTTGCTAATCTCGTGTTAGTAAAAGTTTGGTGAGAGACGATTCGCGCTTTTTCAGACTCGTGGCTCTCAGATCGTTTTCTGCCATTCAGTTTGTGCTTGTGGGTTTGTATCTGCTCTTCAGTGCGGGCAAGCAAGTTCCGCGTGACTTTAAGTAGTCATTGTATTCTTGTTCGTTCGTTACTGGTTTTCAGGTCGCTCTTCACAGGCCTTGCTGTTCTTCAGTGCATTCTGTTACTTCGTTCTGAGCAGCCGACCGTTTTCTAGCCATGTTTCGTATGCGTACTCCTCGTAGAGTTCGTGCTGTGCGGGGGCTTGGTGTTGGGGTCCTGACCTTGACACAAGTCCAGTCCATGAACAGGGTGGGGAGGAGTTCATGGACCAAGAATTGGTTGCTTCAGCGTGACCAGTTCTGTCATATGCCTTTGCTCCATGAGAATAATCCTGATGATTTCAGGAACTTTCTCAGGATGACGGACCCTGTGTTTCGCCGTTTGTTGGCTTCGCTGACCCCCTATATTAGCAGGCAGGATACCTGCATGAGGCAAGCCATCACTCCGGAGCAGAGGTTGGTCGCTACCTTGCGGTATTTGGCGACAGGGAGAAGCCTGCAGGACCTCAAGTTCTCGACAGGTATCTCCCCCCAGGCTCTGGGGATCATAATCCCGGAGACCTGTTCTGCCATCATCCAGGTCCTGCAGAAGGAGTATATGAAGGTAAGATTTTTTTCCTTTTATATCACATTTTATTGTATTGAATGTTTGCTAATATATTGTATTTCTTTCCTCATTCCCTAATTACCATGATTGTAATATGCTGTGAATGTCCCCTTTGTCCTCATGCATGCTGGATTTTTATGTAATTATTATTTTATGTCCTTCATACATATTTGCCCTTCAATAACCTCTCCAGCATGGTGTCTCCTGCCCCTATATTCACCTCATGTAGTCACTTAACAATGTATTTTATCAGCTCTATAGTAGTGCTTTACCCCAAACACCCCCTAAAATGTTTGGAAATGTTATTTTTTATTTAAATTCAGGCAGAGTGCCAGAGGCTTTTTTTTGTGGTGTCCCCAAATTTTTTGTAACCCTCCCTCCTCCAACTGCTAAGTCAGCTGATCCCAATTCTCTATCCTCAATCATCTATCTGCTGACTTTGCCAAACCCATACACACTATACCCATCTCTTTACTGGTCAGATTTATGGATGAATTACCCAAAGCATGTAGTGCAAGGGCCTGCCTGTATACTTTCCAATGGTACTGTTTAAAGTTTTTGTATCCTATTATTATCTTGATAGGTAATAGCAGAATGTTCAAATGTGCTCAAATGTGTACAATGTGTATTTATATCTTTGTATTCAGACACTTCTTACCTGTCCAGTGGTCTGCCAATAGTGTAACTAAGGAGGGGCTGTTCCAAGTAATACCCATTATTTAGGCATTCATCTCTAAATGAAGTGAAGAGGGTTACCTGTCCAAGAGTTCCCCCCCCCCTATAATGTTAGCAATGGCCCATGAGAGGGGGGGAGGGGGAATATGATAGGTGTACCTTATACTTTGTTGTTGTTAAATTCCCCTTAGTAAATGCTATCTGGAGGTTGCCCCATAATGTTTGTGTATAATCTGCTTGCCATGTTTCTGTGAAAAAATAGTAATGTTTATTGTTTTTTCCTCAACAGTTTCCTTCCACGCCACAGGAATGGCAGACTGTGGCCTCCCACTTTGCCCAGCGGTGGGACTTTCCTAACTGCGGAGGGGCAATTGATGGGAAACACGTCCACATCGTCCCACCACCCAACTCGGGGTCGTACTATTAAAATTACAAGGGGTTTAACCCCTTCCCGCCGACCGTATGCAGATATGCGTACTCGGCTTTCCGGGGTTATACCGGGATGATGCCCGCAGCTGCAGGCATCATCCCGGTACCGTTGTTTACAGCGGGCGATTGGCTACTCGTGTATAACAACCGATGCGGCTAAAAGCCGCTCGGCTGTTATACCGGAGGAGCGGGAGGGGACATCCTCCCCCTCCCGCCGCCTCCCGCCGCTGTTACTGGGCCTCCCGTGCGATCGGGAGGCCCGGTGTCCATTCGGCTGCCTTCGGCGGCTGGGGGCGGGCTGGAACGAAGCTGCGAGCGGCTTCGTTCCAGCCTTCTCGTTGTAAACGCGGAAGCGACGTCATGACGTCACTTCCCGTTTACTCGGCTGCCAATGGCGCCGAATTTAAAAAAGTACACAGTATTCAGAATCGCCGTTTTCGGCGATCTGAATACTTTGAAGTGTAAAGGAGGGATGGGGGGTCTTTTAGACCCCCCATCCCTCCATAAAGAGTACCTGTCACCACCTATTACTGTCACAAGGGATGTTTACATTGCTTGTGACAGCAATAAAAGTAAAAAAAAAAAATAATAAAATTTTTTAAACACAATTTATAAAGTACAAAAATAAATAAAATAAATAAAAAAAAAGAAAAAAAATTTTTTTTAAAGTGCCCCTGTCCCGCGAGCTCGCGCAGCGAAGAAAACGCATACGGAAGTCGCGCCCGCATATGTAAACGGTGTTCAAACCACACATGTGAGATATCGCCGCGATCGTCAGAGCGAGAGCAATAATTCTAGCCCTAGACCTCCTCTGTAGCTCAAACCTGGTAACCGTAAAAAATGTTTAAAGCGTCGCCTATGGAAATTCATAGGTACCGTAATTCGTCGCCATTCCACGAGTGCGTGCAATTATAAAGGGTGACATGTTTGGTATCTATTTACTCGGCGTAACATCATCTTTCACATTATACAAAAAAGTTAGGGTAACTTTACTGTTTGATTTTTTAAAATTCATGAAAGTGTCACTTTTCCAAAAATGTGCGTTTAAAACACCGCTGCACAAATACCGTGTGATAAAAAATATTGCAACAATCGCCATTTTATTCTCTAGACTCTCTGCTAAAAAAATATATATAATGTTTGGGGGTTCTAAGTCATTTTCTAGCAAAAAATACGGATTTTAACTTGTAAACACCAAATTTCAAAAATAGGCTTAGTCATGAAAGGGTTAATAGTATAGTGATGTTGGCGGTGGTGTCGGCTAATTACGAGTTCTTGTATGTGGACGTGGGGAAGAATGGCCGGATGTCCGATGGTGGAGTGATCGCCCAGACGGAGTTCTACAGGCGTCTCCAGAATGGCAGCTTGGACTTGCCACCTCCAGAGGACAATGTTGAAGGTCTCCCATTTGTGTTCGTTGCTGATGAAGCATTTGCGCTGGGGGACCACCTGATGCGGCCATTCCCGATGAGGACCCTCACCCCGGAACAGAGGGTTTTTAATTACCGGCTGGCCAGAGCCCGAAGAGTGGTGGAGAACACATTTGGAATCCTGGCCAGCCGGTTCCGATTATTTCTGACACCCATCCATATGGTGGAGTATAAACTGAACCATATAATACTTGCCTGCTGTGTTCTCCATAATTTTTTAAGAAAACATTCAGCCAACTATGCTGGCTCAGTTGGGCCTGAGGCCGGAATCCCAAATACATCAACACTGACGGCGCTTGAAAGTGGCCATCCTGGCTTGCCCTCCCTGAATGCCCGTGATGTCCGGTTACGATCCCTGGAGTTCTTTGCGGATAGGGGGGCTATCAATATGCCAGACAATCTGTGACACCTTTTTCAAATAAAAAACAACCAAAAGAAATTCTTTGTGGACATTTACTGCTTGTGTTTGTTTTAGCTGACCCTGACCGAAATGTGTTGAGTGCAGAAAATGTCGTGATTGGGTAACCTTATAAAAAACAGTGTTGGCTGGTACTTCCTAAATGCAAAAACACATTTCACTACAAGTGCACTTGCAACTGCACTGAAACTGCACTTGTAGTGCAAAGTGTATTTGCCCTTAGGAAATAACCCCCATTTTTGCATAAAACAGCAATTACATCACCCCAAAAGTGTTGTAGTGTTGAGACAATAATCCACACATTCTTGAGTAAGGCACTTTTTTATATCTGCACAATCACATGTGCATTTACGAAAGGTTTTTAAAACAAACCAACATGTTTGTTGTATAACAATTTTTGCAGTAGCATTATCAAAAATCGAAATATCCATTTCAGATAAAACAGGCCTGTGTAAAACCAACAAGAAAGGCAAAAAACTTGAACTTACAAAGTTCACATTAGGTAAAACCTGAAGGCTATATCAGACATCAGTATTTAGGAACTGGGTTTGATATAGCGTTCAGATGGGGGGAAATCACCCCTGGAAAAGCCAAATTTGGAAGATGCACACCAATTTACGAATGTCAACATGTGCTATCTGCCATCAGGGGGGATCAAGGGACGTGTTTTGAGGGAGCAAGCCCTTCCTCAACGCTACTTTATAATTGAGGAAGGGGTTGCACCCCCAAAACGCGTCCATTGATCTCCCGTGATGGCAGATAGCACATGTTGCACTGTGTGCATCCTCCAAATTTGGCTTTTCTAAACATTTAAAAAATTTTTGTAAGATTGGACCACGATAAACCAGGTGATTTTGTGGGGTTTAAATTCGCCCCAAAACATCAATGATGTTATTATTTTTTTTAATAACATCACTGATTTGTTGCTGGATGTTTTGCAATTGGAGATTACACCCCATGATCTCCCCGATCAGTATCTGGGCACTTTCAGATGTAAAGCGTTCTCTCTCCCTCACATCACCTAAAAAGAGATAAAGAACAAAAAAAAAGGTCTCAAAAATCTGCCACCATCCATCTCGTTTACCTGAGTCTGTGGTCGCAGACACTCACCTGTTGTAGTGTCAATCTCCACCACATCTTCTTCTTCCTCCTGCTCAGCTTCTTGTGTTGGTATTTCCCCTTTTTCCAGAGGTGGGGGGTCTCTGGTCTCCTCGGATGAGGGGTGTCCTCCGAGTCTTTTCTCCCCTATGTAAAACAAAAATGGTATAATTAGCACACAGATATTTGATGGCAGAACTAGAAATAGGAAACATTGCTTGGAAGTGGGGTACAATTATCTATTTTAGCAGAGTTCAAAGATGTATTTTTTTTATTGCCCTTTGTCAAGCTGCAATACTTTACCTGTTTAGTACAAGCTTCACAGATGTAGCCCCCCCTATAGTATACACTGGAGCACCTGTGTGGCCCCCTAATAAAAATGGTGTTCTTGTGCCCCACACTAGTGCTCCAGTGTCCAGATGTGAAAACAGCTGCTCAGTGTCCTCTCCTTACACACAATCTAGTTTGCATGTCATTCTAGTAACAAACCCATCTACACAAACAAATATTTGGCATCCAAGTAGGCCCCCAAAAATGTGTGAAAATGCATATGGCCTAAACAATGGTGTTCTAGAGGCCGAAAGAAAAATGTTTGATACGAACGAATAATGGGCCCATGAACATTAAAGTTGCCCTTTTAAACGTTACAATTAATAAAAGCATATGGAGCAGAACGAACGTAATAAAGACAGAAAGAATAGGAACACAGCACAACTACTTACTTTTTTGCAGCACTCTCCGGATCTTTTGGTACTGCTCTGGCTCTCTCAACTTCAGCTCCAACCACCGCTTCCTGAGCTGATCTTTAGATCTTCGTACCCCGAAATTCCTCTCAAGACTCCTGTCCACTTTCGCCATGATCTTGGCCTTTCGGATGTTGGGGTGGGGGTAAGGCCCATATTTTCCGTCATAGTCGGACTTCCTCATGATGTCGACCATCTCCAACATCTCCCCAAACGACATATTTGTGGCCTTAAAACATCTCCTTCTGGATCGGGACGTGCCTGGATCCGGCCTTTCCTCCTCCTCCTCCTCGTTGCTAGAATTAGCATGCACCTGCTGTAACTCCACCATCATGCTCTTCACCCACTGCGCCGAATGAAAAGGGGCGGGGAATAGACTAGAAAGAACGTCAGGGGCGGGCGGAGTTACACGCATGCGCAGTGTGTATAAAGCGTAACACGCGTGCGTATTACGTACGATCTGTGAGCGGAGGAAGGATCATTGGACGCGCCGATCGTAAGAACGAAGGTAAGAGACAAACTTGTGCCTATACTGCTTCTAGATTGAGGCCTATATTGTAACAAGATTAGGAGAGTTTTGTCTGACATTAGGCTTTGTCTTGTGTTGTGTCTTGCAGTGAACATGGATATCTTAATGAAAGACAATGACTTCATGTCACTATTCGTAGAGATGCTAAGTGAGCTGCCCTGTCTGTGGGAGATTACCCACCCCCATTTCAAGAACCAAGCAAAGAGGAAGGCAGCACTGGAGCAATTGTGTGAAATTGTGAAGCAGGTGATCCCCACGGCAGACATCACCTATTTAAAGATCTTCATTGGTGGCCTGAGGAGCACATATCTAAGGGAGCGCAAGAAAGTCCAGGATTCGCAGAGATCCGGAGCAGCAGATGACATCTATGTCCCCAGGATGTTGTACTACGACAGGCTGCACTTTCTGGCAGGCCAGACTGAACCCAGGTCATCCCTCTCAAGTCTTCCTTCCACGCTTCCTTCCCCCCTGGCTGAGGCTTCTAACGCCCAACCTGGGCCTTCCAGGCAATATGTGGAGGAGCCCAGATTGAGCCAGGTATAGCATTCCTCTAAATATTTCTGCTTGTCCAATCAATGATGTTAACTAGATGTTAGTTGGGAGTACTAATTTAGGATTGTGATTGATGATGCAAAAACTAAAACCATGTCCTTTTTTCATACACAGGGAAGTCTCAGCCAGGAGGTGGCCGGGCCGAGCCGGCTGGCTGATATCAAGGTCCCTCCACCCCCCCTGAAAAGAGAAAGTGGCAGTAGGAGGAGTACCCTAGAGGAGGCTGCTATAGCATTCTTTTGGAGGGCTACAGAGGTCCTGGGAGCACCCCACACCATGCAAGAGAACATTGCTGCCTTCATAGCCTATAAAATGCAGAGGATGGAGGAGGGCCAAAAAGCCATGTGTGAGGCCCTCATATTGGAGGCTCTTGAGAAAGGTATGAGGGGCCAAATTACACCTCACACACATCTTTGGGATGGTCCTCCTCCTCCTCCTGCAGGTCCTCCTCCTCCTCCTCCCTCTCCTCCAGGTCCCCCCAGTCCTCCTCCAGGTCCCCCCAGTCCTCCTCCTCCTCCAGGTCCTACTCCTCCTCCTGCCACATCTCCAACTGCACAGCCACAGCCCGGAAGGAAGCGTGGAAGGAAGACCAGACAGTGATTGCCCTGGATCCAGTCTGGTCGGCCAAAAGATGCAGCCTCTTGTGGTACCACAGCCTGGGGACACTGATGTCATCTGCTGCTATCCGAGTCTCTGTGAATCCCGGACCAGACTGCCCTCCCTTACATATGGACTCCTCAGGCCACCAATTTTGATGTTGAAGAATTGATGTCTGCTGTGGGGGTCCCAGGCTTCGCTAATTTCTCCTGTTGATCCAGTGTTGCCTTCCTCTTTGTTTGGTTCTGATCCCTTAATAAAGGATTTTTGTTTTGAATTATACTCTCCTATGTGTTTTACTTCAAAAATGACAGCTTGTTTGTGAGGATTCAGGTACATTTCTAATATACAATGTGAAATGAACAAGGGTCACCAACACCAAACAATCTCCTTGAGATTAAATAATAAAAGATATCAATGTTGTTGGGGTAACTTGACACACAAAACACACACAAAAATATTCAGGAGTAAAAATAAAAATAACATTGAACAAAGATCAGCCTTGGAAAAAATCCAAACATTAAAGAAAAAAAAAGGCTTAAAATCCAAAAAAAAAAAAAAATTAAAAAATATAAAACTGTCAGATGTGACAACTAATAACAATATATTCAGGGAATCCCACTAAAAAAACACAAATAAAACTTTGAAAAAAGGAAGACACACATAAAAGAGATAAGAAAGGCTGCGCACCCCGGAAATTGAATTAAAGAAAAATAATTTTCCCCATGGGGCTTTAAAACAGCAATGCACATAATGAAAGGAAGTTAAGAACTTCCTTTCATTATGTGCACAAATAAAACTTTGTGAGAAGTGTGTGTGAATATGAGCATCAAAACTACTTAATTCTTGTCACATTATAAAGAAGAAGAGAGTGCGCTGTATTAAACCATTTTTAACATTGCAGCATGACGAAAGTGCTGTATCCATTGCGAACGCTAAGTTTACCAGAACGAGCTGTCCCGTCTCGGAATTTCTTCTGAGCATGCGTGGCACTTTGTGCGTCGGAACAGGCCACACACGGTCGGAATTGACGCGATCGGATTTTGTTGTTGGAAAATTTTATCTCCTGCTGTCCAACTTTGTGTGTCGGAAAATCCGATGGAAAATGTCCGATGGCGCCCACACGCGGTTGGAATTTCCGACAACACGCTCCGATCGGACATTGTTCATCGGAAAATCCGACCGTGTGTACGGGGCATTAGTCGTATTTTAATCATCTCAGTTGTTTTTTTTAGTCGTATTTTAGTCGACTAAAATAATATTCATTTAGTCGACTGAAATAATATTCATTCAGTCGACGGAAATGTTTTAGTCGTTTTAGTAGACGAAATTAACACTGCATACAACCAGCCCGGAAGCGACAAGTATGGCTTTGTGCTCTGGACAAATCCACTTATAGACCATTGTGGCTCAGATAAATGGAAATACACATGCCCCATGTTCCATGCAGTTACTTTACATTTTTGCAGTAATGTCCTGTGTGTCTAATATTTTAGCGTGACGACGTTGTCCCTTCAGTATATTTTTTAATAACTATTTTATGGTGCTTAGAGGGTATTTTTTCATTATTACACATTTTTTGCTCCAATAAAGTTTTTATATGGTATATGAATACCATGGTCTGGTCCACCATTCAACTACTTCTCCTTTCCCCATCTCTTTCCCCACAATTTTTGATTTTCCATATAAGCCTGAAATGTTTTCCATGGATCCCAATAAAACCAAAATGAACAATGAATTAGACGATCCTTGATTTGTAGTTCATTTGCAACACCAATACAATCCTAAATATAGTTTAGGATCTCTTAACAGTCTTTTATTTTTTTTATACTTTTTTCTGTTAGGACAAAATGTGGTGGGCTTCCAGAGCTAGATAGACAGTAGCTTTACGGAAATCTCTGACATTAAGCAAAAATCTATATTTTATTACCTTTACAAAGAACGGAGAATAGTACCAATTTCCCAAGGAAGAAAAGTAACACTTTTTTCAGATTAGCTACTATATTAAATTCTACAGCTACAATCTACCTTGGTGATGACTACAATTTTTGAAGATATCTGTATCAGGCATACTAGAGTAGTGGTTTTATTTCACTGCTATATAAATTGGTCTTCTTCCTTAATTGCCTTTACAATCTATCCTAACAAGTTGCTTGGGAAACTGGCTGATGCTCCCTTCTGGATTCCTTCTCTTTGAATAGAATTTAGCTCAAAATGCAATACATTTTATAAATGCATCGTTGTTAAAGCCAAACTCCATGCAGAAAGATTGCAGCTTGTGCTTGGGGAAACATTAATTAATGCATAGAAGCAGTGTAACTATTTTAATATGATTTAACCACTTGCTTACTGGGCACTTAATCCCCCTTCCTGCCCAGGCCAAGTTTCAGCTTTCAGAGCTGTCACTTTTAGAATGACAATTGCGCGGTCATGCAACACTTTACCCAAATTAAATTTTTATCATTTTTTTCACACAAATAGAGCTTTCTTTTGGTGGTATTTAAACACTGCTGTGTTTTTTTTTTTTGCTAAAAAAAATGGAAAAAAGACAGAAAATTTGGAAAAAAAGAAAAACAGTTTTATAGGTTGTTATAATTTTTCTCCTTCACTGATGTGCTCTGATAAAGCTGATGGGCACTGATAGGCTGCACTGATAGGTGGCACTGGTGGGCACTGAGGAGGCAGCACTGGTGGGCACTGATAGGTGGCACTGATGGGTTGCACTGATGGGCGGCACTAATGGGCACTGATAGGTGGCACTGATAGGTGCCAGTGATAGGTGGCACTGATGGGTGGCGCTGATGGGCACTGATAGGCACTGGTAAGTGACACTGATAGGTGGCATTGATAGGTGGCACTGATGGGCACTGATTGTCAGCACTGATGGGCACTGAAAAGTGGCACTGGTGGGCATTGATAGGTGGCACTGGTGGGCAATGGTAGGTGACACTGGTGGGCACTGATAGGCAGTACTGATATGCACTGGTAGATGGCACTTTTGGGCACTGCATGGCAGCAGTGGCTCTCTGTGTATGGGACCGATGTCCCTCTGACAGAAGCCAGTAATCGTAATCTAAGCCGATTACATTCTTCTGTTTACATTATGTGATCAGCTGTCATTGGCTGACAGCTGATCATGTGGTAAGGGGTCGGGATCGGCCCCTTACTCCGATCTGTGATCAGCTGGGTCTCATTGACTCACTGATCACAGAGCGCGCCGCAGGGGACGAGCAGGCAGCTCATGCATTGGAGGATGTACATGGACACCCTCCCAGCAATTAAGGACCATGCTGTAGCCGTCTTTCAGCTATAGCGACAGTGGGAGGTGGTTAAGCTATCCATGCACTAGTAAATTTTCAACTGAACATTTGTATGAACAGTTGTATGAAAATTCATTGACATGACAAATGTCTTTGAAAGTGCTCCATAAACAATTGCTTTTAACATTTGATTTTACAGTGAATGGACTTTCCTTAATAAAAACCATATTCACTATTAGAAATGAATTCACTTAAGAAGAATATTCCATTCTGTACCACTGCATTTTCTCATCACTGCAGTCTTAAACAAATCCCACTAAAGATTAGGAAAATTGAACAGAAGTTCTTAAAATGAACATTTTCAAACAAAATTCTACTATTGTATAGCCAGTTTTATAATCAGATTTTTGCAATCCCCTGTATAGGGAAAATCCAACTGGGGAAGGGAGGCACAACACAAGGAGCCAATCAAATGTGTTACAGTGCTCATGTGCTAACAGGGAACATGCTGATAGAAGGACAGAGAAGAATGACAAAGAGATAAGACAAGACCTGTAACCATTACTTTCCTACTGTCAAGAAAATTGGGTCAACCATCCAGCCAGAAAGGGTTGTGTTGTGTGTGTGTAAATCTCAGACCTGAATAGACAGAAGTTAAAACAGAGAAAGTAAGCAGATAGTGACTTTTTTCAGGTCAGTGATTTAAAACGTTTAAGTCAGCATAACAGCCATGCAGCTGGTATGTTCAGAAAAAAAAAAATCAGCACTGGAAGTTTCATGACAGGTTTGCTTTAACATCTTCCTAAAATGATCTGTCACCATCTATCATTTACAAACATTTATACATTTGCACACTTTAACATTCAGATTTTTATATTATGCATTATTAATCTGAGCAGGTGTTAAAAGTTGCATGCAAATATATGCAGTGTAGTAAGAGGAGTATGCAGGCATTTGATAGGAGCTCCTGAGAATTGAGTGTTATATACTTATACATGAATAATGCAAACACAGTCTTCTTAATGAGGATCTTAAAGAAATGAAATAGAGATTACATTTTAAAATACAACTTGTTAGTAAAACTATGTGTAATTTTCCAGAATAAAAATATGTTCTGTTTTCTTAATAACGTACTTCCAGAATCCAGACAAACACTATATGCCATGTGTTTGTATTTGAACTGGAAATCAGCAGTTATCTCTTCAGCCCCGCATAGATATTAGCGATGCAATCATGCTGTCATTGTCCACTGAGCAAGTTAAACACAGATTGTTGATATTAGAAACTGCAAAACTGAGCCATGTAGTGTACCTTCAGGAAACACATTACAAAAGGGACAAGGTTCCCCATCCTTGTACTGCATAATGACTTGCCTAATCTCACCACAGTCTCTACTGACCCTATAGTTTTTTCAGATCATGCTTGGTACATCTAATGCCCCGTACACACGGTCGGATTTTCCGATGGAAAATATCCGATCAGAGCTTGTTGTCGGAAATTCCGACCGTGTGTGGGCTCCATCGGACATTTTCCATCGGATTTTCCGACACACAAAGTTGGACAGCAGGAGATAAAATTTTCCGACAACAAAATCCTATTGCGTCAATTCCGACCGTGTGTGGCCTGTTCCGACGCACAAAGTGCAACGCATGCTCAGAAGAAATTCCAAGACGGAACAGCTCGTTCTGGTAAACTTAGCGTTCGCAATGGATACAGCACTTTCGTCACGCTGCAATGTTAAAAATGGTTTAATACAGCGCACTCTCTTCTTCTTTATAATGTGACAAGAATTAAGTCGTTTTGCTGCTCATATTCACACACACTTCTCACAAAGTTTTATTTTTGTTTTTTTATTGGGATTCCCTGAATATATTGTTATTAGTTGTCACATCTGACAGTATTTTGCTTTTTTTGTTTAATTTTTTGGGGGATTTTAAGCCTTTTTTTTGGATTTAATGTTTGTATTTTTTCAAAGGCTGATCTTTGTTCAATGTTATTTTTATTTTTACTCCAGAATATTTTTGTGTGTTTTGTGTGTCAAGTTACCCCAACACCATTGATATCTTTTATTATTTAATCTCCAGGATATTGTTTGGTGTTGGTGTCCCTTGTTCATTTCACATTGTATATTTGAAATGTACCTGAATCCTCACAAACAAACTGTCCTTTTTGAAGTAAAACACATAGGAGAGTATAATTCAAAACAAAAATCCTTTATTAAGGGATCAGAACCAAACAAAGAGGGAGGCAACACTGAATCAACATGAGAAATTAGCGAAGCCTGGGACCCCCAGGGCAGACATCAATTCTTGAACATCAAAATTGGTGGCCTGAGGAGTCCATATGTAAGGGAGGGCAGTCTGGTCCAGAAGTCGCAGAGATCCGGATAGCAGCAGATGACATGTGTGTCCCCAGGCTGTGGTACCACAAGAGGCTGCATTTTTTGGCCGACCAGACTGGATCCAGGGTCCTCACTTTCTGGTCTTCCTTTCACGCTTCATTCCCGGCTGTGGCTGTGCAGTTGGAGATGTGGCAGGAGGAGGAGTAGGACCTGGAGGAGGACTGGGAGGACCTGGAGGAGAGGGAGGACAAGGAGGAGGACCTGCAGGAGGAGGAGGAGGACCATCGCAAAGGTGTGTCTGAGCTGTCATTTGGCCCATCATACCTTTGTTAAGAGCCTTCAATATGAGCGCCTCACACAAGACTTGTTGGCCCTCCTCCATCCTCTGCATTTTATAGGCAATGACGGCAGCAATGTCCTCCTCCAAGGTCTGTCGTGCTCCCAGGACCTCTGTAGCCCTCCAAAAGAGTCCTCCGGTAGCCTCCTCTAGGGCACTCCTCCTATTGCCACTTTCTCTTTCCAGGGGGAGTGGAGGGACCTGCAGATCAGCCAGCTGGCTCGGCCCGGCCACCTCCTGGCTGAGACTTCCCTGTGTATGAAAAAGGGACATGGTTGTAATGTTTTGCTTCATCAATCACAATCCTAAATTAGTACTCCCAACTAACATCTAGTTAACATCATTGATTGGACAAGCAGAAATATTTAGAGGAATGCTATACCTGGCTCAATCTGGGCTCCTCCACATGTGGCCTGGAAGGCCCAGGTTGGGCGTCAGAAGCCTCAGCTGGGGGGGAAGAAAGCGTGGAAGGAAGACTGGAGAGGGATGGCCTGGGTTCAGTCTGGCCTGCCAGAAAATGCAGCCTGTCATAGTACAACATCCTGGGGACATAGATGTCATCTGCTGCTCCGGATCTCTGTGAATCCAGGACTTTCTTGTGCTCCCTCAGATATGTGCTCCTCAGGCCACCAATTAATATCTTTAAATAGGTGATGTCTGCCGTGGGGATCACCTGCTTCACAATTTCACACAATTGCACCAGTGCTGCCTTCCTCTTTGTTTGGTTCTTGAAATGGGGGTGGTTAATCTCCCACAGACAGGGCAGCTCCCTTAAGATATCTATGAATACTGACATGAAGTCATTATCTTTCAGTAAGATATCCATGTTCACTGCAAGACACAACACAAGACAAAGCCTAATGTCAGACAAAACTCTCCTAATCTTGTTACAATATAGGCTTCAATGTAGAAGCAGTATAGGCACAAGTTTGTCTCTTACCTTCGTTCTTACGATCGGCGCGTCCAATGCTCCTTCCTCCGCTCACAGATCGTACGTAATACGCACGCATGTTACGCTTTATACACACTGCGCATGCGTGTAACTCCGCCCGCCCCTGACGTTCTTTCTAGTCTATTCCCCGCCCCTTTTCGTTCGGCGCAGTGGGTGAAGAGCACATGGCGGAGTTAGAGCAGGTGTGTACTAATTATAGCAACGAGGAGGAGGAGGAGGAAAGCCCGGATCCGGACACGTCCCAATCCAGAAGGAGACGTTTTAAGGCCACAAATATGTCCTTTGGGGAGATGTTGGAGATGGTCGACATCATGAAGAAGTCCGACTATGACGGAAAGTATGGGCCTTACCCCAACCCCAACATCAGCCAGGCAAAGATCATGGCGAAAGTGGTCAAAAGTCTTCACAAGAATTTCGGGGTACGAAGATCGAAAGATCAGCTCAGGAAGCGGTGGTCAGACCTGAAATTGAGAGAGCCAGAGCAGTACCGAAAGATCCGGAGAGTGCTGCAAAAAAGTAAGTAGTTGTGCTGTGTTCCTATTCTTTCTGTCTTTATTCCGTTCGTGCTGCTCCATATGCTTTTATTAATTGTAACGTTTAAAAGGGCAACTTTAATGTTCATGGGCCCATTATTCGTTCGTATCAAACATTTTTCTTTCGGCATCTAAAACATCATTGTTTAGGCCATATGCATTTTCCCACATTTTTTTTGGGCCTACTTGGATGCCAAATATTTGTTTGTGTAGATGGGTTTGTTACTAGAATGAAATGCAGCAGCTGTTTTCACATCTGGACGCTGGAGCACTAGTGTGGGACACAAGAACACCATTTTTATTAGGGGGGCCACACAGGTGCTACAGTGTATACTATAGGGGGGTCTCCATCTGTGAAGCTTGTACTAAACAGGTAAAGTATTGCAGCTTGACAAAGGGCAATAAAAAAAAGACATCTTGGAACTCGGCTAAAATTGACAATTGTACCCCACTTCCAAGCAATGTTTCCTATTTCTAGTTCTGCCATCAAATATCTGTGTGCTAATTATACCATTTTTGTTTTACATAGGGGAGAAAAGACTCGGAGGACACCCCTCATCCGAGGAGACCAGAGACCCCCCACCTATGGAAGAAGGTGAAATACCCCCAAACGAAGAAGAGCAGGAGGAAGAAGATGTGGTGGAGATTGGCACCACAACAGGTGAGTGTCTGCGACCACAGGCTCAGGTAAAAGAGATGGATGGTGGCAGATTTTTGATACCTGTTTTTGTTTGGTTTCTCTCTTTTTAGGTGATCGTGAGGTTGTGGATCCAGAACGCTTTACTTCAGAAAGTGCCCAGATCCTGATCGGGGAGATCATGGGGTGTAATCTCGAATTGCACAACATACAGCAAAAAATCAATGATGTTATTAAAAAAAAAAATAACATCATTGATGTTTTGGGGCGAATTTAAAACCCCACAAAATCTATTTTTGGGATTGTGGTCCAATTTTTAAAATCTTTTTGCAATGTTTTGAAAAGCCAAATTTGGAGGATGCACACAGTGTACCAACATGTGCTATCTGCCATCACGGGAGATCAATGGACGCGTTTTGGGGGTGCAACCCCTTCCTCAATTATAAAGTAGCGTTGAGGAAGGGCTTGCTCCCCCAAAACACGTCCCTTGATCCCCCCTGATGGCAGATAGCACATGTTGACATTCGTAAATTGGTGTGCATCTTCCAAATTTGGCTTTTCCAGGGGTGATTTCCCCCCATCTGAACGCTATATCAAACCCAGTTCCTAAATACTGATGTCTGATATAGCCTTCAGGTTTTACCTAATGTGAACTTTGTAAGTTCAAGTTTTTTGCCTTTCTTGTTGGTTTTACACAGGCCTGTTTTATCTGAAATGGACATTTCGATTTTTGATAATGCTACTGCAAAAATTGTTATACAACAAACATGTTGGTTTGTTTTAAAAACGTTTGGTAAATGCACATGTGATTGTGCAGGTATAAAAAAGTGGCTTACTCAAGAATGTGTGGATTATTGTCTCAACACTACAATACAACACTTTTGGGGTGATGTAATTGCTGTTTTATGCAAAAATGGGGGTTATTTCCTAAGGGCAAATCCTCTTTGCACTACAAGTGCAGTTGCAAGTGCACTTGTAGTGAAATGTGTTTTTGCATTTAGGAAATAACAGCCAACAGTGCTTTGTATAAGGTTACACAATCACGACATTTTCTGGACTCAACACATTTCTGTCAGGGTCAGCTAAAACAAACACAAGCAGTAAATGTCCACCAAGAATTTCTTTTTTTTTTTTATTATAAAAAGGCTTCACATATTGTCTGGCATATTGATAGCCCCCCTACCCGCAAAGAACTCCAGGTAGTGTAACCGGACATCACGGGCACTCAGGGAGGGCAAGCCAGGACGGCCACTTTCAAGCGCCCTCAGTGTGGTTTGATGTAGGATTCCGGCCTCAGGCCCAACTGAGCCAGCATAGTTGGCCGAATGTTTCCTTAAAAAGTTATGGAGAATACAGCACGCCAGTATAATATGGTTCAGTTTATACTCTGCCATATGGATGGGTGTCAGAAATAGTCGGAATCGGCTGGCCAGGATTCCAAATGTGTTCTCCACCACTCTTCGGGCTCTGGCCAGCCAGTAATTAAAAACCCTCTGTTCCGGGGTGAGGGTCCTCATCGGGAATGGCCGCATCAGGTGGTCCCCCAGCGCAAACGCTTCATCAGCAACGAACACGAATGGGAGTCCTTCCACATTGTCCTCTGGAGCTGGCAAGTCCAAGCTGCCATTCTGGAGATGCCTGTAGAACTCCGTCTGGGCGATGACTCCACCATCGGACATCCGGCCATTCTTCCCCACGTCCACATACAGGAACTCGTAATTAGCCGACACCACCGCCAACATCACTATACTATTAAACCCCTTGTAATTATAATAGTACGAGTGGTGGGACGATGTGGACGTGTTTCCCATCAATTGCCCCTCCGCAGTTAGGAAAGTCCTACCGCTGGGCAAAGTGGGAGGCCACAGTCTGCCATTCCTGTGGCATGGAAGGAAACTGTTGAGGAAAAAACAATAAACATTACTATTTTTTCACAGAAACATGGCAAGCTGATTAGACACAAACATTCTGGGCCAACCTCCAGATAGCATTTAGTAAGGGGAATTTAACAAGGCCAAAGTATAAGGTACACCTATCATATCCCCCCCCCCTCTCATGGGCCATTTCTAACATTATAGGGGGTGTGTGTAAATCTTGGACAGGTAACCCTCTTCACTTCATTGAGAGATGAATGCCTAAATAATGGGTATTACTTTGAACAGACCCTCCTTAGTTACACTATTGGCAGACCACTGGACAGGTAAGAAGTGTCATAATACAAAGATAAAAATACACACTGTACACATTTGAGGACATTTGGACATTCTGCTATTACCTATCAAGATAATAATAGGATACAAAAACTTTAAACAGTACCATTTGAAAGTATACAGGCAGGCCCTTGCACTACATGCTTTGGGGAATTCATCCATAAATCTGACCACAAAAGAGATGGGTATAGTGTGTATGGGTTTGGCAAAGTCAGGAGATAGATGATTGAGGATAGAGAATTGGAATCAGCTGACTTAGCAGTTGGGGGGAGGGAGGGTTACTAAAAATTATTTGGGGACACCACAAAAAAAAGCCTATGGCACTCTGCCTGAATTTAAATCAAAAATAACATTTCCAAACATTTTAGGGGGTGTTTGGGGTAAAGCACTACTATGGAGCTGATAAAATACATTGTTAAGTGACTACATGAGGTGAATATAGGGCAGGAGACACCATGCTGGGGAGGTTAGTGAAGGGCAAATATGCATGAAGGACATAAAATAATAATTACACAAAAATCCAGCATGCATGAGAACAAAGGGGACATACACAGCATATTCCAATCATGGTAATTAGGGAATGAGGAAAGAAATACAATATATTATCAAACATTCAATACAATAAAATGTGATATTAAAGGATAAAAATCTTACCTTCATATACTCCTTCTGTAGGACCTGTATGATGGCAGAACAGGTCTCTGGGATAATGATACCCAGAGCCTGGGGGGAGATGCCTGTCGAGAACTTCAAGTCCTGCAGACTTCTCCCTGTGGCCAAATACCGCAGGGTAGCGACCAGCCTCTGCTCCGGAGTGATGGCTTGCCTCATGCAGGTATCCTGCCTGCTGATATAGGGGGGTCAGCGAAGCCAACAAACGGTGAAACACGGGGTCCGTCATCCTGAGAAAGTTCCTGAAATCATCAGGATTATTCTCACGGATCTCACAGGGCAAAGGCATATGACAGAACTGGTCATGCTGAAGCAACCAATTCTTGGTTCATGAACTCCTCCCCACCCTGTTCATGGACTGGACTTGTGTCAAGGTCAGGACCCCAACACCAAGCCCCCGCACAGCAGGAACTCTACGAGGAGTACGCATACGAAACATGGCTAGAAAACGGTCGGCTGCTCAGAACGAAGTAACAGAACGCACTGAAGAACAGCAAGGCCTGTGAAGAGCGACCTGAAAACCAGTAACGAACGAACAAGAATACAATGACTACCTAAAGTCACGCAGAACTTGCTTGCACGCACTGAAGAGCAGATACAAACCCACAAGCACAAACTGAACGTCAGAAAACGATCTGAAAGCCACGAGTCTGAAAAAGCGCGAATCGTCTCTCACCAAACTTTTACTAACACAAGATTAGCAAAAGGAGCCCAAAGGGTGCCGCGCTTGGTTCTGAACTGGCCTTTTCTTGTCTCGTCGTACGTGGTGTACGTGACCGCGTGGTTGGCGATCGGAAATTCCGACAACTTTGTGCGACCGTGTGTAGACAAAATAAGTTTGAGCCAACATCCGTCGGAAAAAATCCTAGGATTTTGTTGTCGGAATGTCCGAACAAAGTCCGACCATGTGTACGCCCTATAATTCTGACCATTGTCCCCCTCCCCGCCTTGCTGTACCAGAGCTTGAATTACAGTCAGGTCCATAAATATAAACATCAACACAATTAAAATGAAACGAATAAGATGTGCTTTAACTGCAGACTTTCAGCTTTAATTTGAGGGTATTTACATCCAAATCATGTGAATGGTGTAGGAATTACAACAGTTTGTATATGTGCCTCCCACTTTTTAAGGGACCAAAAGTAATGGGACAGATTAACAATCATCCATCAAACTTTCACTTTTTAATACTTGGTTCAAATCCTTTGCAGTCAATTACAGCCTGAAGTCTGGAACGCATAGACATCACCAGACGCTGGGTTTCATCCCTGGAGATGCTCTGTCAGGCCTCTACTGCAACTGTCTTCAGTTCCTGCTTGTTCTTGGGGCATTTTCCCTTCAGTTTTGTCTTCAGCAAATGAAATGTACGCTCAATCGGATTCAGGTCTGGTGATTGACTTGGTCATTGCATAACATTTCACTTCTTTCCCTTAAAAACTCTTTGGTTGCTTTCGCAGTATGCTTCGGGTCATTGTCCATCTGCACTGTGAAGCGCCGTCCAATGAGTTCTGAAGCATTTTGCTGAATATGAGCAGATAATATTGCCCGAAACACTTCAGAATTGATCCTGGTCCTTTTGTCTGCAGTCACATCATCAATAAATACAAGAGAACCAGTTCCATTGGCAGCCATACATGCCCACGCTATGACACTACCACCACCATGCTTCACTGATGAGGTGGTATGCTTTGGATCATGAGAAGTTCCTTTCCTTCTCCATACTCTTCTCTTCCCATCACTCTGGTACAAGTTGATCTTGGTCTCATCTGTCCATAGGATGTTGTTCCAGAACTGTGAAGGCTTTTTTAGATGTTGTTTGGCAAACTCTAATCTGGCCTTCCTGTTTTTGAGGCTCACCAATGGTTTACATCTTGTGGTGAACCCTCTGTATTCACTCTGGTGAAGTCTTCTCTTGATTGTTGACTTTGACACACATACACCTACCTCCTGGAGAGTGTTCTTGATCTGGCCAACTGTTGTGAAGGGTGTTTTCTTCACCAGGGAAAGAATTCTTCGGTCATCCACCACAGTTGTTTTTCGTGGTCTTCCGGGTCTTTTGGTGTTGCTGAGCTCACCGGTGCATTCTTTCTTTTTAAGGATGTTCCAAACAGTTGATTTGGCCACACCTAATGTTTTTGCTATCTCTCTGATGGGTTTGTTTTGTTTTTTCAGCCTAATGATGGCTTGCTTCACTGATAGTGACAGCTCTTTGGAATAACACACACCTGGCCATGGAACTGAGCAGCCAATTGTCCCATTACTTTTGGTCCCTTAAAAAGTGGGAGGCACATATACAGACTGTTGTAATTCCTACACCGTTCATCTGATTTAGATGTAAATACCCTCAAATTAAAGCTGAAAGTCTGCAGTTAAAGCACATCTTGTTTGTTCCATTTCAAATCCATTGTCGTGGTGTATAGAGCCAAAAAGATTAGAATTGTGTTGATGTCCCAATATTTATGGACCTGACTGTAAGTGCTTCTGCATGACCAGGACACTATGCTGGAAAGTACCAGAGAAATATAAGCGTATTTCTATACCAATGATACCGAGGAATAGGAATGGGCCGAACGGACCCCTGTTCAGTTCGCACCACAACTTTCGAACATCGCATAACGAACAGCATTAAAGTCAATGGGACCCAAATGTCAAAAATAAAAAGTGCCCATTTTGAAGGCATATATGCAAGTAATTGGGCATACAATGATTATAGGGGTGAAAAAACATCATTTTTAAATGAGCAGTGATTTTTTTTATTTTTAAAGTGAAAGCATAAAAATAAATAAATCCTTCCAATATAGTGCCTGGGGGGTCCCCTTAGTCTACCTGTAAAGTGGCAGATCTGTACCATGTCTAGAATCTACTGCAGCAATAATTGCATTTATAAAGCCAAAAAAAAATGAAATTTTCCCTGCAAGCTGCCTTTATTTTGCTCAGCAACAGCTGGGGAGCCAGTGTGTATGATGAGGCCACAATGTAGTGCACTGGGAACAAGATTAGAGATTTTTTGGATACATTCTGGTGTCACTTTGACTTTGGATAGAAGTAACGGGTGCGTAAAAATTGGCGCCTTCCCACCATAACCCTATAGAGGTAATCTTGATGAAAGCAAGAATAGGCCTTGCTGTAAAAAATTGCAGTGATATGTACCTGTCAAACAGGTGCTGAAAAATTGGTCTTTGGGTACTAATTGTGCCCATGAAACCTATACCAAAAACATTCTTCCAGATGATATGATTGAACAAAGTCCTGCAGAGATTCCACATCCCAAAAAGACTTAATCAGTGACATCAGCATCAGGGGCTTCATAGCTGGTAATCCAGGAATGATTAATTTTTATAAAAGTCAAACGGTCCATGGAGTCTGTGGACAGACGCGTTCTGTGATCAGTAACAAAACCTCCTGCAGCACTGAATGCCCATTCTGAAGGCAAGTTCTGGCCAGTGATCTATTCTCATGACCCAGTAAGTCAGTGGATTGTCAGCTGGAAAGTTCTCCGTCTCTGTTTTTGCCCCAAGGTAATCATCCACTAAGTGATGCAGATGCTGCCGATGTAATGTGGAAGCTGACAGCCCTGGGCAGCAAGGACTAAAAAAATTCCGAAATGCCTCACTTAGGACGCCTTCTCCAACGCTCCTCTCTTGACTAACAGAAGGCTCAAAGCTTTGTTTTCCACGACACTGTAACCTACTGGAGTCAGGAAAAACGTTAACTAAAATCCTCTTTAACGTGTCCTCAAGAGATTTTATCTTCTGCACTCTGTGGGGACAGGATGAGCTCTGAGACCTTCCCCTTATAACGGTGGTCAAGGAGGGTTGCCAAACAGTAATCATCCTTCTCCTTTATGCCACGTATTCTTGGGTCCTTTCACAGGCTTTGAAGCATTTGCTGAGGCTTGAGAAGCAGACTCCTTTGTGTCACTCAGGATGACAGCATCTAGAAGTTCCTCCTCCCAGCCACGTACTACTCCCAAGGTTCCTGGCGTTGAAAAGCCATCGCTTACAGATTGACGCTTGTCTTCCTCTTCTGTGAAGCCTATGAAAGTGCCAGAATTCTCCTCCTCATCCTCCTCCTCTCTATCCTCCTGTGTGTTCTGTGACATAGGAATGATGGTGCCTGGATAAAGTGGGCCTTTAGAGGAAAGTCATCCTCTTCCTCCTGCTGCTCTGCCTCCAGTGCCCTGTCCATATTGCAGCGCAGAGTCTGCTCCAGCAGGAACACAACAAGGATTATGTCACTGATGCATGCACTGTCACTGTTCACCATCCTTGTGGCCTCCTCAAATGGTGACAATACAGTGCATGCATCCTTAATGATCAGCCATTGGCATGGGGAAAAAAAGCAGAGGCGGCCTGAGCCTGACGTCGTGCCGTACTGGCACAGGTACTCATTGATGCTGCATGTATAGCCGCTGCAGCATTCCCAAAGTTGAGTTCCACCTGGTGGGCATGTCACAAATCAGGCAGTTTACAGGCAGGTGGAATTCCTGCTGAATTTCAGCCAACCGAGCACTGGCTGTGTATGACCACCTGAAATGGCTACAGACTCTTCTGGCCTGCTTTAGTACACCTTGCAACCCTGGGTACACACTTAGTGGTGGTGCTGCACCACCAAGTTGAAGACATGTGCCAGGTATGGCACATGTGTCAAGTTTCCCCGTCTAAGGACGGACAGGAGGTTTGAGCCATTATCGGACACCACCATTCCTAGCTCCAGCTGGCCTGGTGTGAACCACCTCTGGGCCTGTCCCTGCAGAGCTGCAAGAATCTCTGCTCCGGTGTGGTTCCTGTCCCCTAAACACACCAGCTGAAGCACTGCATGGCACCTTTTAGCCTGACTCTGGGGATAGCCCTTTGAACGCTTATGGGGTATCTGATGTTCATAGGACAATTCTGCAGAGGAGGGCATGGAAGTGGTGGAGGAGGAGGGGGTAGAGCTCACAGGTCTGGCATCATCACCACCAGCTGTATGGAGACATGGGGGCACAACAAGCTGCAGCACCGAGCCCTGTCCTGCATCCTTTCAAGTTGCAAGCAGCGTTACCCAATGTGCTGTGAACAAAATATCCCTGCCCATGCTTGCTGGACCACATGTCAGCAGTAAGATGGATTTTATGGCTGACTGCCTTGCCAAACGATGCCAGAACATTCCCTTCCACATGATGGTAGAGAGATGGAACGGCCTTACGTGAAAAGTAGTAGCGACAGGGAACCTGCCATTGTGGTAGAGCACATTGTGTGAATTCACGGAAGGGGGCAGAATCCACCAGGCTGATAGGCAGAAGTTGGAGAGCCAACAGCTTTGACAAGCTTGCATTCAGACGCTGGGCATGTGGGTGGCAGTGACTGTATTTTTTTTTGCCGCTGCAGCAGATGGGGCAGATACATTTTCTGGCTACAGTCTACAGCTGGTGGTGTGCTGCTGGGACACCCTGTGCTATACCCTCTTCCCTGTCAGTGGAGGCTGCTGAGAGGTAATGACTCAGTATCTCAGGGGCAGACTGAAGTCGGTAAGAGGAGGTGGGACAGATTTGTGCCCCTTTTGTGTGACTTTTAGGTGCTCTTGCCAACGGGCTGGGTGGATGGACTTTAAATGCCTTGTTAAGCATGTGGTACCCAAATGGTTGGTGTTTTTGCCACGTTTAATGTGCCTGAGACACAGTTTGCAGATAGCAACAGTGCGATCTGCTGAAGATGTGCTGAAAAAGACCCAGACAGCTGAGCTTTGGGAGTGGGCCAGGAGATAACAGCAGCAGAATGTGATGAATAGGGTGGCTGCTCTCTACTCTTTCTTGATGTCGGCCTCCTTAGGGTTGTGCCGCCTCACCTTCAGTTTCCTCCTCTGCTCTATCTGGCACCCAAGTCGCATCAGTGACCTCATCATCATCATCTCCATCACCTCCATCTTCATCATTACCACTGGAGACAACTTGGCAATACGCTGCGGCTTGGGGAACACAAATGCCAATTTGTCTACCAGTGTTCTTCCTTCTCTCTAGGCTCATGGTCCTGTCATCCTCAACCTCAGAACCAACATCTGAAGCCAGTAATGGCTGGGCATCATCAAGGAGCAAGTGGCTGATGCTGTGGTCAAATTACACAGCTGACTCCTCAATGGCTGATGTTGGGGCTATGGCAGGAATAGATGTGGACAAGGAGGCAGGTTTATCCACTCTAGTAACTGCAGGGGACTGCACACTTGTCTCTGCTTATGTGACAGAGGATGAGGAAGATGAGGAAGGTTTAGTAAGCCAGTCCACCACCTCCTCTGCATGCTGTGGCTGGATAGCACGGTCAAACTCACTAAACAGAGGAAATGATGCCCTGCCTGAGGACTGACCACCACATCCACCTTTGCCTGTGGACACGTTTGTTGCTGGCCCCCTTACAGTGCCAAGGGAACGTCTGCCTCTCCTTGTTGTCCTCCCAGACATTATTGGGAGGGAAGGGGTGGTGCTTATAAGCAAAGAAGAAGTTGAAATCTGTACGTAGATGCACTTTAATCAATGTAAAGGGGTGTTTGGTGCACTTTATTTTGAGTACTCACACTACACACTCCACGGATACACTATAATATACTGCAATATAATGTGTCCAACGTACAGTAAAGCACAGAACTATATGACATTAAACTGGCAGTAACGCACAAAACGATATGGCGTTAAACTGGCAGTAATGCACACAAAACAATATGGAGTTAAACTGGCAGTAATGCACACAAAACTCTATGGCGTTAAACTGGCAGTAATGCACACAGAACTATATGGAGTTAAATTGGCGGTAACGTACGCTAAACTATATGGCGTTAAACTGGCAGTAACGCACACAGAAGTAAATGGCGTTAAACTGGCAGTAACGCACACAGAACTATATGGTGTTAAACTGGCAGTAACGCACACAGAACTATATGGCGTTAAACTGGCAGTAACGCACGCCAAACTATATGGCGTTAAACTGGCAGTAACGCACACAGAAGTAAATGGCGTTAAACTGGGAGTAACACACAAAACTATATGGGGTTAAACTGGCAGTAATGCTGCAAAATAGGCATGTGCAAAATGCAAAAATTTGTTTAGTTTTGTTTCGTTTTAATTCGTTATTTAATTAATTTAGTTTAGTTAGATTCGTTAAATTCATTAAATTCGTTTTTCAAATCAGTTTCGTTTTCGACCGAATTCGAAAATCGGTCGAATTCGAAAATATTTCAACCGGATTCGATATTATTTCAACCGCATTCGAAAAAAATATTTCAACAGCATTCGAAATTATTTCAACTGTATTAGAAATTATTTCAATCGTATTCGATAATATTTCAATCGCATTCGAAAATATTTCTACCGAATTTGATAATATTTCAACCGCATTCGAAATTATTTCATTTGTACTCAAAATTATTTCAATCGGATTCGATAATATTTCAACCGCATTCGAAAATATTTCAACAGCATTCGAAATTATTTCAACTGTATTAGAAATTATTTCAATCGCATTCGAAAATATTTCTATTTTCGAATTTGATAATATTCAGATAATATTCAGATAATATTCCTCTTCAGCAAACCAGAAGAACGCTGCATGGTTTCTGGTCACCATGGCAGTAAAAGCTGTGAGAGGGATTGAGCGCACCCCAGACTGCATCCGTCATCGGTGAATAAAAATGATTACATTCTCTCTCTCTCTCTCTCTCTCTCTCTCTCTTTCTCTCTCTCTCTGTCTCTCTCTCTCTCTCCCAGAGGCGTATCTAGTGAAAATGGCACCTATGGCAAGCACTGAAACTGCGCCCCTGTCAAAAAAAAAAAACAGCTAATAAAACTACAAGTCTTTAACCACTTCAACCCGGAAGAATTTGCCCCCTTCCTGACCAGAGCACTTTTTGCGATTCGGCACTGGATCACTTTAACTGACAATTGCGCGGTTGTGCGACGTGGCTCCCAAACAAAATTGAAGTCCTTTTTTTCGATAAATAGAGCTTTCTTTTGGTGGTATTTGATCACCCCTGCGTTTTTTTTTTGAGCTATAAACAAAATAAGAGCGACAATTTAAAAAAAAAACGCATTATTTTTTAGATTTTGCTATAATAAATATCCCCCAAAAATATATAAAAAAACAATTTTTTTCCTCAGTTTAGGCCGATACGTATTCTTCTACATATTTTTGGTAAAAAAAAAAAATCGCAATAAGCAGTTATTGATTGCTTTGCGCAAAAGTTATAGCGTTTACAAAAAAAAATTATAATAATTATATATATATTATTATTTATTCTATTCTGTTCTATTGTTACTCTATTCTATTCTATTTTTTTCTATTCAAATTTGAATTCATTCTATATGAATTTCAAATTTCAGAAGATGGCTATATATATAAATATTACATATATATATGTGTGTATATATATATATTTATATATGTATATATATATTTATATATATATAGCCATCTTCTGAAACTTGAAATTCATATAGAATAAATTCAAATTTAAATAGAAAAGATTAGAATAGTAAAGAATAGAATAGAATAACAATAGAACAGAATAGAATAAAATATTATGTATATATATATATATATATATATATATATATATATATATATATATATATATATATATATATATATATATATATATATATAAATAATATTTGATTCTATTCTGTACTGTTTTTTTCAAATATATATATATATATATATATATATATATATTTTTTTTTTTTTTTTTTTGATCTGATCTATTGTTTTTCTAAGATATTATTTTCTATTCTATTTCAATTCAATTTCATTCTATATGAAATTTGAATTTCGGAAATTTTATATATATATATATATATATATATATATATATATAAGATATTTATTGATATATAACCATCTATTGAAATTCGAAATTCATATAGAATGAATTCAAATTTGAATAGAAAAGATTAGAATAGAAAAAAAATAGGACAGAATACAATAAAATATAATACATATACACATTATATTTTACTCAATTCTGTTCTATTGTTTTTCTAGTCTATTTTCTATTTCTAGTCTAATCTTTTCTATTCGAATTCAAATTCATTCTATATGAAATTCGAATTTCGGAAGATGGTTATATATATATATATATATATATATATATATATATATATATATATATATATATATATATATATATATATATATATATATATATATAACCATCTTTTGAAATTCGAAATTCATATAGAATGAATTCAAATTCGAATAGAAAAAATTACAATAGAAAAACAATAGAACAGAAAAGAATGTAATATATATATTATATTTTATTCTATACTGTTCTATTGTTTTTCTAGTCTATTTTCTTTTCTTTTCAAATTCATTCTATATGAAATTCGAATGTCAGGACATGGTTATATATATATATATATATATATATATATAATTTTTTTTTTTTTTTTCCTGATCTGTTCTATTGTTTTTCTATGATTTTTTTCTATTATTTTCTAATCTATTCT